>NW_019154161.1:4861875-4980539 GCF_002288905.1 Enhydra lutris kenyoni
CTTTTTCTTCAGTAATGGCTTTATTGAGATACAATTCACATACCATGCAATTCACCCATTTAAAGCACACAGTTCAGTGGCTTTGAGTGCATTCACGGAGTCGTACAACATCCCCACAATCAATTTTTTAACGTTTTCATGGCCCCAAAAGAAACTGCATTCTGGTTAGCAGCCGGTCCCCACCTCTTTCCCTCCCTCCACTCTCCCAGCTCCTGACAAGCACTTATCTGCTTCCTGTCTCTATGGATTTCTCTGTTCTGGAGAGCTCATACAGACAGATTCAGAGTAAGTGGTCTTTTGCGACTAGCTTCTTTGACTTAGCATACCGTTTTCTTTAAAGATCTTAGAGAAAGAGAGAATGTGAGTGAGGGGAGGGACAGAGGGAGAGAGAGACTCTCAAGCAGACTTCCCGCTGAGTGTGAAGCCCAGTGCGGGGCTTGATCCCACGACCCTGAGATCACAACCTGAGCCGAAACCAAGAGTCAGACGCTCAACGGAATGAGCCACCCAGGCGCCCCAACTTAGCATAATGTTTTAAAGGTTTAATCATGTTGTAGTGCGTGTTAGTTCTTCCTTTCTTTTTATGGCCAAATAATACTCCCATTTCCTGGGTCTACCCCACTGGGGCTACCCATTCATCAGCGGATGTACATTGGGTTGTTTCTGTATTTTGACTATTACAAATAATGCTGTGGTGAACGTTCATGTACAGGTTTTTGTGCGGACAGATGTTTTCATTTCGCTTGGGTAGAGATCTAGGACAGGACTGCTGGGTCATAGCGGGTATTAGTCTGCTCAGGCTGCCTGATCACAGCTTACCACAGACTGGGTGGCTTCAACAACAGAAAGGCATTTTCTCATAATTCTGGAGGCTCCAAGTCTGGGATCCGGGGCTAAGGTGACTTCTTCTTCTTTTTATTTTTTAAGATTTTATTTATTTATTTGACAGAGAGAGTGCACAAGTAGGCAGAAAGGCAGGCAGAGAGAGAGGAGGGCAGGCTCCCTGCTGAGCAGAGAGCCGGATGCGGGGCTCAACCCCAGGACCCTGAGATCATGACCTGAGCTGAAGGCAGAGGCTTAACCCACTGAGCCACCCAGGTGCCCCTCGAGGGGACTTCTTCTGAGGCCTCTCTCCTTGTCTCGCTGTCCTCACCTGGCCTTTCCTCTGTGTGCCTCTGTGTCCTATGGACCCATCCTACTGACCTCATGTAACCACCTCTTTGTGTCCGAGTTCGCTCACATTTGGAGGTAATGGGGGGGGTGATTGGGGTTTTAACATAAGAACTTGGAGGGGACGCAATTCAGCCTGTCCCATGGGGTAACTGTTTTACTTCTTGGGGTAAACTGCCAGACGGTTTTCCCAGCAGCATTCTTTTTCAAATTTTATTTTTAAAGATGTTATTTACTTGAGAGAGAGAGCACGAGCAGGGGAGGGGGCAGAGGGAGAGGGAGAAGCACGCTTCCCAGTGCAGGCTCGATCCCGGGACCCTGAGATCATAAACTGAGCCGAAGGCAGACGCTTAACTGACTGAGCCACCCAGGCGCCCCCCACAGCAGCGTTTTAATTTAAATGTTGCTGCATTTTCTCTGCGCTCATCCTGCCTTCGCAAGAATCCTTGTGAATGTGGACAAAGGTAACCTACATTGTTTTCAAATGTAGAGACATGTAGGCTTATTTAACGGTTACTCAACTTGACTCACTGTCAAAATGTTGAAAGCAGTATTAGCTAACTTCAGTTTTGCTCGTTTCTTTCTGTATTTAGGGCACGGATACTCCCCCCGGCCCGGGTTCAGACATTTTGGGGGAGGTGCTCCAAAGAGAGCTCCTGCCCTGCGGACCTTGCGGACCAAGTGTTAAAGGAACTCAGCATAAACGTGTTAAGCTTGTGAATCTGGGTTTGATTTTCATAGCTATGAAAGGCTCAGCAATCCTCCTGGCAGCCAAGAGGAGAACTTTGCCATAATTCTTCTTCCCGCTACAGTCTATTAATAAAGTCATTTTGGACAATTTTCCTGATAGACAAAAATAATGCCAAGATGCTTACTTTGTAGATTGCACATATTCCTGTTAGTTATTTAATTACATGTACGAGCACGGGAGAAAGAAATCTGGAAGAACCTACATCGAAATGTTAGGGGCATCCCTCTCCCAGGCTGGGGGGGGCTCGCATGGGGGGGGGGTCATCAGCTTCAACTCTGCCCTGTTATAACCACCCATCAGAGTTTTTGGTTTCAGACAGTGAGGATTATTATCATCACATTTACTTTATCCAATTACTACCCCGCTGCAGTTGGGGTCACTGGCTGAGTCTTCCGTTGGTCTCACCTGTGGCTGTTGTCAGCTGGGGCTGGGGGCCAGGACGCTTGGGCTGGTTCCCCGCCACATGGCCTCTCTCTTCTTCCAAGTTTTCAAGAATAAAGCCCGAGCCCCACACATACACCGTGTCCCCCACAGCACTCTTTTGGTCAAAAGGAGTCTCAAGGACCTGTGGGCCTCAAGGGTGGGAAGGAGGCTGCCCCTAGTGGTGGGAGGAGTGACATGCACATACATACAGGCGGGGGATGACTTCGCAGCAATGTTGGCAGGCAGCTGGGCACGGATTATATTCCCCCCCACTTTTTTAAAAAATATTTTGTTTATTTATTTATTAGACAGAGATCACAAGTAGGCAGAGAGGCAGGCAGAGAGAGAGGAGGAAGCAGACTCCCTGCTGAGCAGAGAGTCTGATGTGGGGCTCGATCCCAGGACCCTGGGATCATGACCTGAGCCGAAGGCAGAGGCTTTAACCCACTGAGCCACCCAGGCGCCCCCGGATTATATTTTCTAATGAGAAAGGTGTTTTCTAGAGAGTATAATAAACTGTGGCAAGAGGTTCGCTTGGATCAGAATCTGTAGAGTTCACTAAGGGTTCAGACTGTGGGCCACTGCGGTAAGGTCGCTCTGATGAAAAGCTGGGACGGGATCTTCCACGAACCATGCTCAGATGGGCAAGAGAGGAGGAAGGGGAGGAGGAGGAGGCCGCGGCTTGGAAGGAGAGGATAATAAGGCTGGCTTTACACACTGTGAAGGTTTCCCTGTATTCCTCAACATGGTGATAGATTTCTTCTTTTTTTATTACGAAACTAATCTATGCTCTTCGAAACGACTTAGAGAAATACAAAATCATACACAGTAAAAATCGGCTAGGGTGCTTCCACCCAGAGTAAGAGAATTCCTCTTGTGATTTGATCGTATCCTTATAATCTTGGTTACATAGATACAGGGATACAGATAGAGGCAGTTACGGATGTGGTTAGACATACAGATACAGCCGTAGATCTATATGAGGATACAGATAAGGATGTAGAAGCCGCTGTAGACAGAAAGAGGCATAGATGCTATGGTGGGGTGAATGAAGGCCCCCCAAAATGTGTCCACATCCTAACCCAACCCCTGGAACCTTCACTGGGGACCTCATGTGGAGTAAAGGTCTTTGCAAATGTAATAAAGCATCTTGAGATGAGATCATCCTGGATTATCCGAGTCAGGGCTAAATCCAATGACAAGCGCCATCATGAGAGAGGAGGCACAGCGAAGGGGAGGGGAGTGGGGAAGAGGCAGAAGTGGGAGCCACGAAATGCCAGGAGCCCCCGGGAGTCGGGGGAGACAAGCAGATGGTCCCCTAGAGCCCTGGGATGGAATGTGGCCCTGCTGCTACTTTGATTTCGAATCTCTGGCCTCCAGCATTGGGAGCAGCAGAAAAAAAATAATAAATTGTTTCTGTTGCTTTATGCCCCCAGCTTGTGGGGATCCGCCAGGGCTGCCCTGGGACAGGAACAAAGACGGGCCTGGAGGTGGCAGGGAGATCACTGTGGAACCAGATCAAGATAGGCTCCGGCTGCAGACCCAGCGGTGGCTGAGGATAGGCACCCACGCAGCTGGCAGGGGAGGCGGGTGTCGGCGGGCACAGATGTGGCTGTGGCTTACGGCACAGACAGACAGAATCTAGATCGACGGACGGGAGCCAGCCCGGGCTGACTGTGGGGTGCCACCGCAGGTGTCACGGGCACAGCCTCCCCCCAAAACGCTCCACAGCTGAACTCTCAAGCCTTTCCGGAAAATCCTAAATATCCTACAATTGTTAACCTGCTCGTTCCCAGCTTTTGGGTAATAATCATTTTGTGCCCCCAAATGTAGAAACAAATCTTGTTCCCAGACTGTCTGCAGGGTTCTCGCCTTTTCCTCTCGTTTAAATCCTTTTTGCCTTTGCGTGTTGACAGTGGTTCAGTGCCCACCTCCCTCCCTTTCATGTGCCTGCAACTATTTTAGAATCAGGGCTTTGGAGCCTGGGAACGAGGAGGGAGCTAGAGAGAACTGAGGGAGGGAGGGCAGGGCCAGTAAGGAAGGGAAGGAGGAAGGTGTGCGCCCTGCCATCTGGGGACCCAGCAGCCAGTGTCTTTGAACCAGCTTTAGGCTCTGGGGAGAAACCGGCTCACAGGCGTCATGGGGCAGCTGTGCGAGAGAGCACCCCATCCCCGAATACGTTGATCCAGGCTTTGTTAAAATTGGTAGTTGGAGCCCAATTACACCAGTGAGAAATAACGTGTATCCTGTACAGATCATGAGGATTTGGACCAATCAGGTGCAGTAGGAAAAAGTCACTCCCTTTACTGAGGGACTTCCCTGAAAATGACATCTTTTGTTTGCTGAAAGGGTCAAAAGCTTTCCCCCAGATGTTCTGCTCTTCACATTCGCATCAAAGGTTTTCATTTCCCGGGACAGGATCCACTTCCTGGCGGTGTTCTCAGGCAGGCGGCTGACTGCCTCCGTGCCCATCCCCTCATTTGTAAGATGGGGTGACACGCTGTGACCCGAGACCCCCAGGTCCGTGTACCTCCGAGTGTTGGCTCTGTCCAGTGGGGCAGCTGCCTGGGTCCATCACGGCCAGTGGGGGTGGGAGGCTTCTGAGACCCCTCCTGTTTTTCCAGCAGGCCCTCCTCAGGTAGTGAGGTATCTTAGGGCCCCTCATTCATGCCCAGACTCTGGGGACCCCTACATTTGCTCCTGCTCAGACTCTAAGACCTTCCAGTGGCCTTTGACCAGACCCCGCATCATGGTGTCTACACCTGATCCTCGTGTCTCCCCGCTCTGCCACCCCTGTGCACCTCCCATGTCCCTAGCTTGGTGACCCTGACCTAAACTCTAACCAGGGTGGGGTCCCGCATCCCAGCATCTGCAGCCCTGCTTCTTAATTTCCTGTTTTCACGGACATCTCTTGGCCAAACTCCCTTTCAGAATTTAGACGTTGGTTGTTTCTGTGTTTGGTCAATTGCCTTGAACCTCAGACCCATGCTCATACAGTCTGTCCCTGCTGAGTTCTTTAAAATTAATGGATGTATTGAGGGGAGGCTGAGTGGTTCAGTGGGTTAAGCCTCTGCCTTCGGCTCAGGTCATGGTCTCAGAGTCCTGGGATCGAGCCCCGCATTGGGCTCTCTGCTCAGCAGGGAGCCTGCTTCCTCCTTTCTCTCTCTCTGCCTGCCTCTCTGCCTACTTGTGATCTCTGTCTGTCAAATAAATAAATAAAATCTTTAAAAACAAAAAACAAAAAACCTTATGGACATACTAAGGCCTTCCCCTAACAAGTCCCTCTCCTCCCCTGTCCTTCCTGCCCCACCACCCCGGCTCCGTCATGCTGATGTTTCCTCACATCCCTCACAGCATCTCCTGAAGTGGTTTCTCTTTTCGTTTAAAAAATTCCTCTAGTAGCCACTCGGCAAGAGAACACCCCCCGTACCGGAATAAACTCCAAACAGACCCGAGATCCAGATGGAAAGTACGAAATTGCGCAAATGTGGCAAGAAAGCCTGTCAGGATGTCTGTGGAACCTGGGTGTAGAGAAGAGTTCTGACCCTGACTCACAATGTGGACACCTTGAGAAAAAACACCAGTGAGTTCGACCTCATCAAAATCAGCTTTTGCCCGGTCACAGCAGCCCAAGCCAAGGTTAAAGAGAAAGGACTGGCATATAAACTGAAACATGGTTAAGACTCACACAGAACATAAGCAAATTTTTACAGTTAAAGGAAAAAAAAAAAAAAAAAAAGGAGAGAAAGCCCGGGAGGAAGTTCTCTGCAGCATTCTCCCAAACACAGGGTCTTCCACTATTGCCTTACTTGCTGTTCCAACTAGAGGTCCCCGACCCAATCTCACGAAGAAAACGCCAGACAACCCCACATAAACTTCTGTAAAGGGGGAAGGACTGTACTCATTGCATCTGTCAACGTCCTGGAAGACAGAGCACAAAAAGGCTGAGGACACGCTCCCGATCGAAGCGGACCGAAGAGGACTAAGCGTAACGCAGCGGGCACCGGGTTCCGCGGATACGGACAGACACAAGGCACGTGGACGCAAGCAGACATGCTATCACCGCGAGGCTCTCCTAGCGGGTGGGGGTCGTGTGGTTACGTGAGAGGAGCCTGACTCGTAGGAAAAACACAATGAAGGACACGGGATCAAGGGCCATGATCCGCGCCGGGCTGCGGTCTTCCAAGCGGCTCAGGAAACACTGGTGGGCACGCGCGCCCGGTGTCAAACAGAACAAAACAGTTTGTTCACAGGTGAGCCCAGGTAAAGGGTGTACGAGTGTTCTTCGCATTTCTCCTGCAGCTTTTTGTGCAGTTAAGAACTGTTCCCAAATAACAAGTTAAAAAAGACACCAATCAGGCTTTTATGAGGACTGCCAGGCACACACAACCTGGAACCAAGTCATCCCTAACACGCAGCACCAAGCAGCTATTAAATGCTAGCTAGGGGCCTCTTTCCACAGGAAAAACTGCAGCTCTGGGCTTGAAGTTAATTCTGACATCTTGAGCTCAAGCCCTCCTGCTGCGGTCACCTGCCCGCAGACGGACAGCACCCCAGGTCTGCACCTCCCTGGAAAAAGGTGGGTCGAGAGAAGCCCGAACTTGAAAACGGCAATGTCTCCACAGGGCCAGGGGCAGGCAGAGCAGCCTGGACAGGATTCGGTATTAATCTCTGATGGAGGATGAAGGAATGGCAGAAAACCCCTCTTGTCTTCCCTGGAGGGGGAAATATCCGCTTCCCTGGATGCTGCAAAGGCCAGGACGCTGTGAGCGCGTGAGAGCACACGGCCGCCTCCGCGACGGCCTGCTCCGGCATCGCCAGAGGAAGGACCAGTCTCTGCAGCTTCTGCTCGGGCCTGGCCTCCCCAGCCCAGCTTGAGCCTTGTTTCCCCCGTGTGCGCCCTGGACCGAAGCTGCGGTTTCTCTCTCCAGGGACCTCTGTAACTGCAGACACTGGGGCAGCCTGGCTGGTCAGCCCCAAGCCCAGCCATCCAGCCGGTCTAGCCCCCAGGAGATGGAAGAGAAGGGGTGTGGGGCTCGGTGGTCCCCCAACCCCCGGGATGCTGTGATTATCCCAATCCCAGCAGCTCCACCATCTGACACCAGCTGACTTACAATAATGACTTTATTTTAACATATTTAATTACAGACATAAAATAGCTGGGGAAGGGGGTGAGCCCCAGCCTCGCCCCGTCTCGGGGCCGCCAGGAGTGGGGGAATGCAGGCGAGGCCTCCCTGATGACCCTCCTTCCGGGGGTCTTCCTATGGCGGGGCCCTATTGCTTCAGGGGGGAGGGGCCATGCAAACGAGGGAGGCGGGGAAGCATCGGGCCCCGCCCACCCCACCCGCTGAGGCCTCCCTCCACAATGCCCGGATGTGCCCCAACCCCAGCCTCTCCACCTCCTTCCTCTTTCTCCGGGGAGCGGACCCTCTGGTCGGCTCCCCACCCCCTCTGCAAACCTAAAGGGGAATAAATACAAACTTTACAAAGTAAAAGGGGGTCCAACGTTGCCCTGGGCCCGGGCCTGGGGTCACACGGGGAGCAGGCCCTGGGTTGCGCGGGCCTCACATCATCCCTAACTGCAGCAGCGTGCTGGCGTAGGCCATGGGCTTGACGTCGGGGTGAGGCTGGGGACAAGAACACACGGGGCCAGGGAGACAGAAATGGGGCATCTTCAGAGCACCAGATGCACACAACAGCCCTCCTGGCAAGTGCTGCTGGGCACTGAGCTCTGCCCCTGCATAGACCGCTCAGCTGGGTCCTCCCCAGGTCCAGGCCAGGAGGGGCAGGGGACTGCGCAGGTGACTCACCACTGCTGTGAACTGGTGGAACTGGGGCCGCAGGTCGGAACCCCGGAGGTGGATGTAGGAGGCTTTATTCCCCATCTGGTCACTGTGCGGACAGAGGCAGAGGGGCCAGTCAGGGGTGTGGCAGGGCCCATGGGGACCAGGGCTGGGGAGGTGGTGGGGAAGATACCCAAGGAGGCTGGATGGCAGAAAGTCTCAAAGAGGGGGAGAGAGACGGACAGAACCCATGGGAGATACTGATAAAAAGAGAGGGACAGAGATGCTTAAAGCTGGGAGAGGGAGCGAGTCATGGACGCAGAGGGACAGGAAGACACAAGTGACAAAGAGGCCAACCGGAAAGGCAGGAATCCAGGAGAAAGTATTCCCCCCCCCCACTCCGGCCCCTGGGGAGGCTTGGGTAGGGGGAGGGGGGATAAGGGGAAGGAAGTGAAGGTGGGACACAGGGAAGCAGAGGGCCCTCCTGCCCCCACAGGCAGGGGGCACACGCAGCCCCATGGAGGAAGGGCTCTTGCCAGAACCTGAACTCTGCCCTGAAACACAGGGGACAGAAAAATGTGGTGCCCGGCACCCGGAGGATATGGGCGGCCTGGTCCAGAGCACAGGCAACTGCAGGATGAGGGGCCTGGTTTCTTCAACCAAAACCCAGCAAGAGGCAGGGAAGGAGGGACAGGGAACTGGAACACAAGGAGACTGAGTGTGGCCCTTGTTCAGGTCCTACTTGGAAGGCATCAGACTGGAAAGAGACATTTATGAGAGACACGAGGAAAGGGCACTGGGTTCAGGTGACCTCTTCGGACACCCGACAGTGTGACAGTGGTCTTCTGCTTGCGCAGAGAAGAGTTCTTTCTTCCTGAAGCATACAGGGGTGTCAGTGCATGGAAAAGGGGATGCCTGGGGTTTGCTTTAAAAGAGCCCGGGAAGTTGGGAACTGGTGAATCTGAGTGATGACCACGTGGGCATTATACGACTTTACCTATGCCTGCCTGTCTTTGACATTTTCTGATCATAAAATTAAAAAACAAAAACAAAACCCCCCAGCACAAAAAGCAGTGGGTAGGGAAGAGAAGCCCAGACCAGCGGGGGAGGTGGGACCCACCAGTAGTTGGGGGCGGAGAAGACGGTGACACAGCGGCCACCGTGGGCCACCTCGTAGCCCTCGGCCTTGACTTCATGGCTGCGGATGATGTAGTCCAGGTGATTCTCCTCCAGGAAGGCCTTGGTGACATCAGGGCCAAACTGGCAGCTCACGCCCCGCTTGCTGACCGAGCGTCCGTTCTGGGGAGACAGGGAGCTCAGGGTGCTGACCGTCCCACCCTCTCTGCCCACAGCCCGCACCTGCCGGCCACAGCCCTGGGCACACTGACCTGCGGCTGTGGGTCTGACCAGAGCAGGTCGCACATGGGACCTGGTGGGGGAGGAGAGGGGATGTCAGGGACTGGCCCACCCCACAGCAGTTGGGGTGGGGGCTGGGCAGGGCATTCCTGAGCAGGGGCTCGTGAAGTGGGCTTCTGAGCCCCATGACCTCCCCTCTAGACCCGTTCAATGTGTTCTGGCCCCACAATGGGAGAACTTCTAACAGAGCGGTTTAGATCACACCCCTCTGCTGCTCAGAGCCTGCTGTGGCTCCCACCGCCCTAGGAAAAAAACAAAGCCCATGCTCTTTACCCAGGCCTGTGAGGCTCTGCAGGGTCTGGCCCATCTACCCTTTTAAAAAGCACATCCCTGCTCACCCCAAAACCACTGGCCGCCCAACTATTCCTCCCAGCTGCGGAGCTCACCCCTGACGTGGGACACCCTGTGCCTGCCTGGGACATTATTCTGTGTGGTGGGTGCCTCCATCCCCATCAGTTCTTATGTGGTGTCCCCCGAGAGGGCATCCACCCACCCTCTCCGGGCCCCGTGCTACGCCTCCCACAGTTGGGTGTGAGTGTGCGCCCGTGTGAGTCCTCCCCGTCTGTGCTCATGGCTACAACAGGAGCCCCGATATGTCATTCTCTGGGCTCAGCAGCCGAACTCACGAGGAAGCGATGGATGCGTGCTCCCCGTGGTGAACACGAGGAGCCCTTGCCAGCACAGCCCCATGAGAGAGAACACGGGAGGTTCGGCCTTGCCGTCCTTACCAAGGGCCACAAGGCCCACCGGGGCAGAGCCACCCCTCTCCGCCGGAGACGCTGCAGCCCTGGGAGGGAAGGAGGTGCCACCCGGCCCACCCTGGTCACCTGAATCTGGGGGCTGCCGGTTCCGCTCGATTTTCCTGATATCGTCCAGGGTGACGCCGTCCTCACTGAACAAGCCTCCATGCATGATCTGGGGTGCGGAGGGGGACAGCTGTATGAGTGGAGGCGCGGGCCACACCCCAACTCTCCAACTTGCTTCCTCAGCATGTGGCCACACACAGCCCCCAGGGGTGCAGGGGTGGAGGGGCCCGCAGGGTCCTGCCGCCGCCCTCACCAGCACTTTGCCGTTGATACACTGGGCCAGCGGGAGCCACTCGAACACCTCGCTGAAGAGTTCGTACATCTGGGCTGTGTATTTGGCCTTCACCTCGCCCTCGAAGCCATAGATCTGGTTCATGTTGTCTGTCTCGTGGTTGCCTGGGCAGCAGCAGGATGAAGAGGGGCCTCAGCAGCCCTGCCTGGGCGCCCCCAGGGCCTGCGTCCAGGGGCCCCAAGCCCACAACAGTCACCATCAGCTGGTCGGCCCCCCCAGAAACCCGAGGAGGCGCAGACACTGTTCTCAGCCCCTTTTCTGGAGAGAGAAACAGGCTGAGGGGCTCACACTGGGCATCAGGCCACAAGGCACAGGCCTGGTATGGCCCCAAGTGACCATGGCTGTGTCCTTTGCCCTCGTGGGCCTTGAGCTCCTGTCTGGAGAAGCTGTGTGCCTTCCAGGGTTGAAGGACCAAGGAGGGCACAAGTCTTAAGGAAAAAAGGGGTCCACTACGGAACACGCAGTGTGGGCCGGCCCCGTGCTGTGCCGCCAGCTCCCCATATGCAACCTCCTTCCTCTCTCCCATGGCTCCTGGGGCTTGGAGGAGACAAGGCAGCTGCCAGACCCCCATGTGAGCCGCAGCCAGCCCTTCACTACCTCCTACAGGAAAGCCCACAGCAGGTGGTTACCCGGCACCTACCACGTGCCGAGCGCTGCTGGGTGAGCCCCTGAACCTGGCCACGAATCTGGCACTCGGGCCCCCAGGAACCCCCAGCCCAGCCCGCTGCCTCATTCCCTCCTGCCGCTCATGTCTCCATCTCTTCATGGACAAGGCCCCCCACCCCCACCCTGGGGGCTCATCCTGTACAAGGCTGCACCGACCCCAGACCCAGCAGCCACCCAGCTTACCTCGAAGTAGGTGAAAGTGATCTGGGTACAGGAGCTTAAAGCCAAACAGAGTGAGGATCACTTCTACGGAGAAGGAGCCGCGGTCCACAAAGTCACCATTAAATATCTGTCCTGCTAAGGGAAACATGGCGGGGCAGACACCGCCTCCCTCCTCAGCCTCCCCACGTCCCAGGCTCCTGCCTGTTCCTTCCTAGAGTGGGGGTGTCAAAAGGGCCGGGGGTCCGCGCTGCTGTCTCTCCTGGCTGTTTGGCTCTGGCCCAGCAGCTGGGCCTCTCCGAGCCTCAGCAGGACAATACTGAAGGTCCCCAATGCACCTGTTTCTCAGGAAAACGGACGGTGGAGGGGGATGTGGGGCGGTCAGCTTGCTCAGCTCCCCCTCCCAGGACGAGCCCTCAAGCCACAGGGGAAACAGAACACAGACCCTCCCCCCTAGCACTGCACAGGCCTGGTGGCCCCACACGGTGGCCTTTATCAAGCCATGGTTGTAACCTCAGCAAATACTTCTACAGCTCTGACTGCGGGCCCCTCAGCTCCTCAAGGCCTCTCGACACTCCCAGGAGGCAGACCCTACGATGCCCACTTTGCTAACGAGGCATCTGAGGCCCAAGAGAAGAGGTTGTTCCACATGTGCTGACAGCGGCCTCATCTGCAGACGAAGAGGGACGGGGGCCCAGAGAGACTGAGCCACCAGCCCAGGTTGCACAGCACGTGGGGGCGACCCTGGCCTATCCGGTGCCAGCCAGCCACATCCCCCACATCCCCTCGCCTGAGCAACTGCTCTGGCTTCTCCCTTTGCGGGTCCAGGCCCTGCCTGCAGGCAGGGTGCCTTTCTCAAAGCCCGCTGGAGGAACAGGGAGGGTGTGCTCTGCTGAGGAAGGATACATAGGGATTGGTCTCCGAGGGTAAACCATTGAGCTCAAAGATGTTGAGGAGGTCATAGAATTGGCCATGGGTGTCCCCGCACACCGTAATCTTCTCTGTCTGGAAGAAAAGAGGCCACCGGAGAGGGAGGGGCCCAGAGAGAGACGTGGGGAGGGGGCAGAGGTGAGGGGAGGGGCAAGAGGTCACAGCAGACCGAGAAGAAGCATGCAAAAGACACAGGCAGGGGACACAGAAATGAAGGGGGTGGGACAGAGACCAAGAGGCCAGGAGAGGCGGGGTGGGAGGGGGGAAGGAAAGGCAGATCAAGCCAGGTGGGTCTGTGAGTTTCTGAGCTCCACAGCCCCTCCCCAGCCGGGGAGCCCCCACCTCTGGCCGTCCACACACCGCCCCACGGCGCGCACCTCTTTGAGCGTGGTCTCCACGAGCGTGCTCAGCTTAGAGAGGGCCTCTTTGACCTGTACCAGGATCTGGAAGGCAGGGTGGGCTGTGAGCACAGCTGGAGAGAGGGCCTGTTGCCCATCCCAGGCCCCGGTGAGCCTGGGCTGACCAGCAGACACTGCTGCGTGGAGGGTGAGGGAGAGGCTGGGAGGGGAGATGAATGGGCAGTGGAGGCTGGACGAGCGAGTGCTGGCAGGAGCCACAGGCGGCCCCCAAGCTGTGACCCCAGCAGCCTCTGTGGCAACATCAGGATTATTTTACATGAAAACCGAGATTCTGGGTTCCCCTTAAAATAATCAGCGTCATGAAGAAACATGGAAGAATCCAGAAACATGGAAGAATCTAACCCAACTGGCCTAGACATGTGTACATGTGTCATGAAAGAGTCTCCCCAAAAGGGCACGAGACTGTTCTAGATGAAGGAAGATAAAAATGCAACATCTGCTCTTTCAGTGGAGTCTGGATTAAAAAAAAAAACCAAAAAACCATAAAAACCAAAACCACAAAATAGCTAAAAAGGACATTTTTGGGAGAACTGGGGGGGGAGGGGATATTAAAGTATTTTAAAGTATGTCTAGAAATGTAGATAATACTAGTTTTTGCTAAGAGAAGATCTAAGATGACCTTGGCGTTGCTATGTATATTTGACGGTGTTTCCAGATCTTGTGGACTATCTGCACTAGGCATTATTTACTAATTTCTGAGGGGGGACACCTGACCTGTGGTCGCACAGGAGAATGTCCTGCTTTTAGGAGATACAGTTACGATGCAACACCTTTCTGGTTCAGGAAAAGAAATGAGGAGAGAAAGCCTGCCGTGTGCATGTGGGCGCACACGTGTGTAGAAAGCGAAGGTAAATGTTTCAAAGTGTTCAAAGTGTTAACATCCGGGTGAAGGAGGCATGGATATTAGCTGTACTGTTCTTTCCATGTTTCTGTAGGTTTGACAATTTTCAAAATAAAAAGCTGGGGAAGAAAAACCCCAAACTATCTCAAAAAAAAAAAAAAAAAAAAAAAAAAAAGGCAGAATATGTCCACTTCTGGTCAGAATGAGGAGGTTACAAAAGACTGTCACTCTTGCCCCAATGACAACAAACCCCAAACCCACAAAACCCAATCTCATGAAAACCATCTGAGAGCCGAGGGTGCTCACAAAGAAACCTAAATCCATCAGCTGTGGCGGCGACAGGCCCTTCCGTGGGGCTTCCCAGGCGCAAGGCATGAAGCAGGAGGCCATGGGGCTCCTCGAGGCCCAGAGCAAGGGCAGCTAGCAGGGTGCTCGGGCCGTGTGCAGGCTGGTGACAGCCAAGAGCCCCGAGCAGCCCCCGCCACCCAGTGCCTTTGCTCTCACCCTTTGCTCTCAACCCACTGCCACTGCCGTCACACAAAGGGAGGCGTGAGGCAGTACGGTGTGCGTGTGATGGGGGGAGCCTCCCCAGGCACAAGAGTGAGGCATACACTGGACAGCACAGAACTCGCAGCTCAAAAATCTGGCCGTGGGGCTGAAAATTAGAGAGCGCTCCCACAGTTCCAGAAGCTGGAGACTTTGAAGCATAAAGACATCCCTGGGATCCTGCCAGGGCTGACGGGAGGGTCCGGATTCCAGTCTGAAAATACCACGAGGCAGGGCTGAACTCCAGCAAGAGCCACACAACTGTGGACCAGACAGATGGGGCCCCTCACGCCAGCGGCCCGACAGAAGATGGGGCCGCCATCTTCTGTGCACAATGCTTACTTAGCTCAGTCTCTACTGTTCTTCTACCCCAAATGTCTAGCAGGTGATAAAAAACGATGAACCACACGAAGAACAGGCAACAGAAGCAGACCCAGAGATGACCCAGATGGTGGAATTACCAGAGACTTTAAAATAACTATGATAAATGTGTAAAAGATCTAGTGGAAAAGACAACATGCATGAACATATGGGGCAGGGAGATGAAAACTATTAATAAAAATAACTAGATGGAAATGCCAGAAACGAAAATGCAGCATCAGAAATAAAGGCTTCCTTTGCGCCGTGCTCAGCACACTCCCTGCTCAGCAGTGCTGGCCGCCGTGGCCCCCCTTCCCCTCGACCCGCCCTCTGTGGCGGATGCTATCGGGGGTCCCAGGTGTGTGCAGCACCTGGCAGGGGCATTACCTGGTAGGCGCATTTCCGGTGCAGTTTCTTCTGGTCCTTGTACCATTGCATGAGCTCCTTCATGAAGGTGATTGTTACTTTGCCATCCTCGAGCTTGGGCCCGCTGTACTCGTCCTCAATGGCTGGTGTGTGAGCGGGGGCGGGAGTCAGTGGCCACAGTCACCATGGGGCGGGGGGGCGCGGGGTTGGCTCCCGGGCACAGGGCGAGAGGAAGATGGAGGGTCCTTTCCCTGCCCGCTCCTTCTGTTTGGACGACTCTGCTGACCTCTCTGTCCAGTGGGTCCCCCTTTTCCAGCACCTTCTCTCCCCGCCTACTTGGTTTTATAGCACTTAACATGGTTAATTCATTTGCTGACTTGTTAATCATTGCTCTCCCTACCAGGCATCAGCTCGAGGAGGGCAGAGACTACTTTATTCACAGCTGTATCCCCAAGGTCTGGGGTGCTCAGTAATTCGCTGTGGAACGAATGACTGACTCCTCAGAGGGCCTGGAGGACCTACACGAATCCCACAGGGAGACTCGTGAGGGGTGGGCTGGGCGGTACAGATGCAGATAGGGAGCTAGGCCCCGGTGTGGGGTGGGAAGGGCTCACCCACCTCGCCTGAACCGGGGGACGCAAGCCCCAGTGCGGGATTGTGGAGTTCCCAGGAACGCAGGCAGAAGAGCAACAGACCGCGGCCCGGGGACTCGGCCAGGAAATAGCTCCACCCCCTCCCCCCCACTCCCCAGTGTGCGCTGCACGGGGATGGAGAGCGGAGGATGGAGAGCGCCCCGTGCAGGGGTGTGGAATGTTCGGCGCTGGGCGTGGCAGGGCCCCCAGGCCTGACTCACTCATGCTCTCGATGTCCAGCGAGTCGACCACGGAGCGCTTGTGCTCATCGCCGGCGATGGCCCGCTCGAAGGCTTTCTGCTTCACGATCTTGTTGCACTCCTGGTATTTCATTTTGGCGTCCTTGTCATGGGGCTTCACCTTCACCACCTGGGCAGACAGGCGGGCAGAGGGAGGGAGGGAGAAAAGAGGTATCAGCACCCAAGCACAGCTGGCCTGGGCAGAGGAGCAGGCAAAAAAGGAGGCGCCGCGGCTGCGCTCGGCCGGCCTGGCCCTGGGTGCCGTGAACCTGGACCCAGACCACCGGCCCCCATGTGCTAGTGGTGCGACCCCACCCTGTGTCACCTCCAGACAACAGTCTGTGCGTCCCAAAACTGGGCCAGGAGAGCTACTCACCCAGGGCAGTCCTGAGGTTTGGTACACACTGTTAACCCAAGCAGGTGGGATTTCTTACAAAAATCTTAGCTCTATCATTAAAATAAGTCTCCCAGCTTTGGAGCACATGCTCAGCTTGGAGCTCCTCCTGGGGACCCCAGCAGGCTGGGGCTTGCTTTACCGACATGACAGTCAACACCAAGGGGGGTGGGATGAACAGGAAAGGGTGGGCTGGACCCACAGGCACAAGGAACAGCCCAGACTCAACAGAACCAATGACCTGCTGGATAACCCGGCCCCTGGGGCCTCCATTTTCTCATCTATAAAAAGGCGGCAGGGGGCACACATGACAGGCTCCACCTGGCAGGGCCGTGGGGAAGCACAAGTAATGAATATGGGGCCCAGCAGGCCGTAGCCAGCACCGCGTGGTGTCCCCTCCATCTCCGCCCCTGAAGGGCAGCGAGACTGTGGGCAGAGGCCGGCCGCCTGGGTTCAAGCCCCAGCGCCACCACCCCTCAACCGAGCAACCGCGGAGCGGAGGTCGGCCTCTCCGTGGGAGGGAAGTGGTAACCGTCTCTGCTTCAGAGGCCGGCCGGGTCACAGAAGCAGACTTGCACAAAGCGTGCGCTGCGGTGCCGGCAAGAGTAAAGTCCACACCAGCCGCGGCTGCACCTCATGGCCCCTTCCATGGGCCGCTGCGCTTGAAATGGGGTCACTCGCAAACAAGCACCAGGCCCGTGACGTGGAGATACAGTAAGTTCTCAATAAAAGGAGCCCCCCCCCCCACTATCCCGCTTTCTGTAAACTCTGACCCTCCTGCTTGGAAGCACACAGGGCTCTGCCACCTTCTTACTGTGTCACCTTCAGCAAGGACATCAGCCCACCCCGGCCTCAGTTTCCTTATCTGTAACTGTACTTGCTACGAGTGGACCCTACCTCACCTGCCCACCCCACGGGTCGCCCAAAGAGCAGCTCCCCCAGATCCTGTGTTGGGGACCTAGAGAGAGCCCTCAAGGGCGGGGATGCCACTACCCCTGGGAAAGGCTGGTGGGGGGTGGGTCAGAAGCCTGTGCAGAGGCACCTCCTTACCCCTGCGGATCAGGGGGGCTCATCCTCCCTGGGGACGGGTGCACAGACCCAGCAGATGGCAGGAAGCCGGGTCGTGGCAGGCGATGGCTTCCTCCCTGTCTGGGCAGGCTCGGGCTCGGGCAGCCTGCCAGGCGGCTCCACCTGGGGTGTGGGTGTGGCGTGAGGCTCCGGAGGGAGGCGGCCCCAGACATCCCCTGGAGTCCTTCCCGACAGGGAGAGGGTATGAGTCCACACCCTGGGATCAAGTCCAAACCGCCACTCGGCTTGGCCCACACGGTCCTGCCCACCCTCCTTTCTATTTGCCCGGCACAACCCGGCCGGAGCAAACCTGCAAGTCCAGGGCGCCAGCCCCGCCACCTTGCACAGGCAAGTCCAGGGCGCCAGCTCCGCCACCTTGCACAGGCCGCCCCCGGCCCAGGATACCTCCCTCCCTCCTCCAACTCCTTCCTAGCTCCTCCTTCCCCAGCTGTCCTCCAGGAGCACCGCCACCCCCCCGGGGCTGGACATGGATGTCTCCCCACTGGAAGGTGGCCCCACGAGGGACTGAATGCGTCCCAGTGGATGGATGAACCACTGAGCGTTTCCTCTGGCTGGTCCCCGTTCTCAGAGAGCTCCCAGGGTGGGCAGAGGATGGGGACGAACACTAACAAGGCAGGGAAAAGAAAGCAGCAGCAGTAACAGTACACGGCTAATTTTCGGAGCCCTTATTCCTTTGTGCCTGACGTCATCGTACGCACTGAACTTGCTCATTTAATCCTCCAAGCAGCTCTGCTGGGTGTTACCACAACCCCCACTTGACGGATGAGGAAACTGAGGCCCAGAGACATGAGGCAGAGAAACTGAGGCCCCAGAAGCCAGGATTCTGTTCTCTCCCTGCAAAGGATCCCGCCTTGCAGCGCGCATGCTGGGCCACGCCCCTCCCAGCCCGCGGCCTCCCGTCCCTGTCCTGAGCCCCCCTCAGCTCCTAGGAAGAGGGCAGGGTGCCAGCACCCCTGCGGAGGGCCTGTCACGGGGACTGGCAGCCAACACGTGCTCACGGTGGGCCTGGCAGCGGCAGCGGCTGCCGCCACGACTTACTACCGGCCAGGCCGCAAAAGGGGAAGCGGCTCTGCCGGGGCCCCCTGCGCCAGGGGAAGGTCATTCGTTCCAGACTGGAGGGCCTGGCGAGTCAGAACTCAACACGGGACTTGTCTCTAGAAAGTGGGGTGTGGGTTGTATCATGGTGCGGATCCTGACCGCGGCGTCTGCGTGGTTACGGGGGAACCCGGGAGCTCGGTCTCACTTCACTTCTCACAATAGCAGGTGAAGCCACGATGCCCTTGAGAAGCTGTTTTGACGAGCGCCACTCCGCTGGGGGCGCTCGCAGGCAAGAACCACGATGCTCCAACTGACGGCACAGTGAGCTGGGCTCGCGGTCCCTCCGCGTCGCGCCGGCAGGTCCGAGAGGCACCTGCTGATGACAGGACGGCATTGGGCAGCAGAAGCGCTGGTCGCCGCACGTGGAGGCATCGAGACCATCGACGGCCTCTCAGAAGTTCAGGTCAGAGCGGGCCGCCAAACGAGTGGTCAGAACATCACTACGAGTGTGATGGGACGCGGCCGGAGAGGGGCTGGGCTGGGCTGCGCCAGGCAGGAGGGACCTGGGTCTCGGGCAGGCACTGCACAGTGACGGTCTCAAGCACCACACCAGGGTTGTCACCCTCCAGGGCAAGAACCTCTAGTGAATTAATTAAGTCACTAAGTTATACTCAACGTTCCTTTTACAATGCAACAGAAGAGAAGAGAGACCGTCGGAGCAGGGCCGAGCCACGGGAGAGTGCTGCGCCGAGACGCTCTGCCTGCTGCGTAGGGCTGGTGGTCACAAGCCTGACTCGGGTACCAGCCTGTCACTTCCGGCCTGTGGGACCCTGAGGGAGCGAACCACACTCTGAGCCTCAGTTTCCTCATCTGTAAATCAGGGATAAGGACAGGCCCCACGGTGCAGGGTTGGTGTGAAGACTAGGGCAGGAAGGTCACCGTCACGCCCGGGCCACGGTGGGAGCCGTACGAGGCATGAGCTATGGGCACTCCTGGCACTACGGGGCAGGCATCCCGTGGATGTACGCGTGCTGTGAGGGCTTGCAAGGCTGGACGACGCTGGAAGAAGAAACCCAAATGCAAACCCTATTATAAACCAAACCTCCAAGATCCAAGGTGGGAAGTGTAGAAGGAGTCCCCGGGACCAGCTTGAGCCCAGATGACCAGAGGCATTCCAACCACGAACAGGAAAGAACACAGCAGGGGAAGAGCGGTCCTCTGAGAAGAGGACCCAAAAAAAGGGACAAGGAATCCTGGAGCAAAGGTCCCTCTGAAAGGATTTACTCAGAGGTGAGAGGGATGGGGGGAGCGGGGTTCAACATGGACCCATGGAAAAGGGAGACCGGTTCCTGCTGAGGTCTCTGGAGGGGCAGCAGCCCTTCCTGTGGGCCACGGGCTCTCCCCCAGACACCCCCAGGAGGAAAAGGCCATGAATGCTAAGTGGGGGCAGGCCCCACTCAATGTACAAATCTCATTTATTCCTCACACGAACACTCAGGCAGGCCCTGGTGCTGTCCCCGCTTCTACAGATGAGGACACTGAGGGCAGAGAGCCAAAGCACTCAGAGCTACCCAGCCCAGGGCTGGGTGTCCTGACTGTGCAGCGATGCCAGCTCCTACATCAGTGACCTTGAGGCTTTCGATTATGACTCAGGGTAAGGAAAGATAGGTTTTCTATCACACACCCATATACACATACGTGAGAAACATTTTTTCACAAATATGTACACACTTCCTCCAAAGGAACTGCTTTTTTCTGCTCTATTCTATTTGAGGAACACAGAGGTGCTGGTCTCAAACCACTGGGCTGACCTCACGGCCCACTAAGAGTCACAAGACGGGACTCTGGGTTCCAGTTCCAACTCCGCCAGGAGACCTTGGAGGAGGGGTGACCCCCAGACCTCTGCGTCCTACCTGCCCAGTGGACCAAATGCACGCTCGTGAAGAGCTCACAACAGAGCAAGGCCACGGTGAGCATGCAGAGGAGGACACTGAGGCCAAGGAAGGGAAGACCCTTCAACCAAAGGCAGAGCCTCAGGCCTGTGTTCATCCAAGGCCACATCTGGGCTCTGCCTCCGAGGAAACTGCGATCTAGATCCAAACGGGAGCCTAAAGCGCTAGCATGTCGCAAGGCTCCTCCAGACGGCAGGAGGCCAGGAGGCAGACACTCTAGATGGGGGCTGCCTGGCGCTCACAGAGCCTGAGGAAATGTCAGAGCGGAGAAGCGGACTGCCCAAAGGCACGGGGAACAGCCACACAGGCAAGGACCCCGGTCTCATGCGGGGACTCCCCCACTGCTCCTGGCAAAGCCTCCAGGGGAAACAGGCTGTGACAACGTGAATGCTGAGAGTGGCCCCGCCTCAGGTTGGTTCCCAAAAGGCTGTGGACCCCCGCCACCAGTCTTCCGTGGCATCCAAAAGGCCTGGGAAGAAGCTCAGATGTGATCATGTCCACAAGACGGCTAGAACCAACCATCTCAGCCTCATGGAGTATGAGGGGTTAGGCCCCGGCCTGATCAGGGGGCAGAGCCATGAGGAGAAGGGATCTGTACCCCCAGGAAAAGAGTTCCCTGCAACTCCAGGCACAGGGGAGACATGGCCACAGACCTGTGCTCAGACTCGTCAGTCCTCTGCCCTGCCCCATCTCCTCCAGGCCCCTCCCCGCAGCCGGAGCCCTGAAAACCTCTGCCCTTGTCCTACCTGAGGGCCCTCCTGGGTTACTCATTAATGGACCCTTCGCCCCAGGGACCTCTACTCATACCACAGCCACCTAGGAGGTGGCCACTCCTGTTGCCCCTATTCTCTAGATGTGGACCCCAGGGGACAACAGGGGGAGGTTAGGCTGGGGAGTGGCCTGGGATCTGAAGCTCCTAAGGACTCTGTCTCATGGTTCCTTCCCCTGCCCTCCCAGAGGTCACCCCACTCCCTCCCCTACTTTGCCCCACAGTCTCTAAATTACCGCCTTTTCCATGCCTCTGCCCCCACCCGGACACAGATGTCCCCTGGCCAAGGGCTTGGCTCAAGACTTCACTTGACCTGAAATCCACCCTCTGCCCCTGGCCAGCAGCCAGCCGCACTCCCTCCAAGAGCAGACCAGGGCTCTCAGCCCCCTGGGCCCCCCCCCCCACCCCCCGCACAACAGAAGATCCTCAGCACCTGGTGGTCAATGAAACAAAAGGAGGGAGTATGGGGGCGACTGAGGGGCAGAATAATAATGCAACACATTCTGACTGAGCCCTGTTGGTGCCAAGCAATGACCCAATGAACAGAACAAGCAAAACGCCTCCTCTCAGGGTCTCCGAAGCAGGAGACACAGGTGTCAGGGGTTCAAACCCCGGCTTTGTCACTTGCCCGCCGCATGTTGGCAGACAGGTGACCTAACCCCTGGGCCTCAGCCTCCCCATCTGCACAATGGGGTTAACCATCGGTCCCCCTCCCGCAAGGCTGCCACAACAATTCATCCTGCCAGTCCACACAGAGGGCATGGGACATCCCTGGTGCGAACACACGTGCACTCACATCCCCACGCCTATCGTGCCCATCAGGGCGAATCACAGGGACGGGGGCGGCCGATGAGCGGGTGAACTAGTGACCTGCCGTGCTCGAGGTCCCCTCCCTCGTCTCCTTGTCACAACACACGCCCTGTCTGCTGCCCTCTACGGCATATGGACCTGCCTTCTTCCAAGCACATATCCTCGCCCCGCCATGACTCTGTTTGCCTGCTCTAGGTCACAGGTTTGGGATTTGCCTTCCTCCAAATTAGAGCTCCTCTGCAAGACAGGTTGCGTGGATCTTGGTCACTAACAGTGACAAAAACCCCAACAGTGCCTTAGAGGGCACAGGCTACAGGCCAGGCACTGGTCTGAACACTTGAAAAGCAGAAACTCATTTAGTCTTCATGGCAACCCTTAGAGGCAGGTTCAATGCTCCCCATGCTGTGGAACAGGCGGCACAGAGAGGCCAGGTGACTCGTCCAGTGTCACCGAGCAAGTGATGGCAGAGCTGGGATGTGAACCCACCAAGTGTGCTCCAGGCCAAGGGCCTCTCGGGCATTTATCTGTCAGGTGGGTGAGGGGCGGGTGAACGCGCAGACAGCCTCCTCGCAGCCTCCCCGGCCGGCCACGCACCCGGAGGCCGTCCTTCCCTGGCCTGCCCCCACCTGGCCCTAGACAGCATTCACTGGGCTTGGGTGCCGGGAGGCGGCCCACTCCCCGAGGCCCGGCTCACCGTCTCGTAGTCCCGCAGGGCCGCCCGGAACTTGCCCAGCGCCATGTTGCTGGCCGCCCGGCGGTAGTAGCCCTTAATGTACTTCTTGTCGATCTCGATGGCCCGTGTGGCGTCGGCCAGCGCGTAGCCATAGCACTCGGTGCGCAGGTAGGCCAGGCTGCGGTTGCCATAGTAGATGGCATTGCTGGGGTTCAGCTCGATGGCCTGGCTGTAGAACTTGATGGCGTTCTCGTAGTCCTTGGCTGTGGAGATGAAGGAGGAGGTGTTATGAGGCAGGGCTGCTGCCACCCAGTAAGAATGGGCCCCAGGCTGGGTCTCCCTGTCTACTGATGGGGACACCGAGGTCTGCAGCTGAGCTCAGGAATGTCTACTCAGCCCATTCCCTCTTTCCCCTCCCAAATGTCCCACACTTTTGTCTCCTCAGGTTTAAAATCCCAGGACTCGAAGTCACTTCCACACACATGCCCAGCCATCACCCCTTAAGGCCCCAACCTGGGTGATACTTCTTCCAGAACCTTGGAGGGTCTTCCTCCAGTCCTATGGACCAGGGGAGATACATTCGAGTACCAGAGCTGAGATGTTGTGAATCAGCAAATGTGACTACCCCGAGTCCCTTGGTTGTCCAGCCCCCCCAAAGCAAGTCAATAAGCCCAAAGAGGGAGCCGAGTAGGAGAACAGGAAGTGGGAAACGAGAAGGAATCTACTTAGGCCTCAAGGAGAGGGGGACAAACCAGCAGAGACCCAAAAGAAGCAACAAACTGGACAAGACGAAAAGCATTCCCAACAGAAGGAACAGGAGGTACAAAGGCCCTGAGATGGGGAGGGAGGGGTGTGCTGTCAGCACAAGCCTTGTGTTCCAGGACCAGTGAGAGGCTGGTGTGGCTGGAGTACAGCTAGTGGGAGGATGGAAGGGATGAGGGCAGGGAGGTCGGCAAGACAAATCCCGAAGGCCACAGCCGCAGCAGGGTGTGGACACCGAGGTTCTAAGTGTAGAGCAGCAGGATGGGTCATCTGGCCACAGGGAGGTTCCTTTTACCTGAAATGAGTTATGGGTGTGCACTTTACAGGCTGACCTACAGAATCCTCACATCTCTCCATGGCACAGGCGCCGACTGGCACTCACTTTACAGATGAGTCACAGAGGTCTTGTTCAAGGTCGAACACCCAGTCTGTATCTGCAGAGCCAGGCCTGGACCCGTCCCACGTGCCCATTCAACAGGCAGGAGGCTAAGGCTCAGACACTTGCCCGATTTGGGGGACTATGATGTGCACCCCCTCTGCCCCACCATTCTGGGGCTCACAGTCCTGCAGGACACACACACACACACACACACACACCTCCAGACACCGATGACCCAGAGTGTTTAGCACAGAGACAGACCGGGAGATCTGGAGGATGAAAAAGAGTGAGTCAGGTGAAGAAAATAGAAGAGGGTTCCAGGCTCCCTGAATAGTTCTTCAATGAATAAAGGAAGGAAGACGGAAACAGACTGACAGTAGGAGAAGGAGAAGTCAGGTCCCGGGGAGATGTCCAGGAACAATATAACAATTCCTCCTGCAGCCTAATACCTGGCAATCTTTCAAATGGCTCCGATGGCCCCTCTTCTGGGAAGCCCTCCTTGATCCCCAGGCTGGGTCAGGCACTCCTTCGGGCTGCCCCAGCCTCTGGGCTAACCTATCCCAGCCCTGCTGGTTCCAGGTTTGTCACCGTTCGGTGATGAGTGTGTCTTCCTCAGGACTGGGAGCCCCGGAGGGCATGCCCAGGACTTCCCAGAAACGAGCAAGGGCAGAAACAGACAGCCCAAGTCTGACAGACCCTCCCTGGAATGCCAGTGCCTTCGAGGACTACCTCCAGCCTCCTGGCTGCGTTCCAGAGGTCCTCTGGCCAGCTCTCTGGACAGCTGAGGTGTTACTCAAGTGGCCGTCTGGCCTGGGGTGGGGAGCCTGGTGTGTGCGAGCTTGACACCTGGCTCTGAGGACGCTGACCACGAGGCCTCAGGCAAACAGCCTTTCCTCCCTGCATCTCTGCTGGCTCATCTGAAAACGCAGGAATCACGCTCGGCCGTGCCCTGCCTCGCCAAGCTGGGAGGGCTAAATAAACTCTCGTTCGGAATGTGGCCACAGCAGATAGTTGCAAAAGAGAATACATGACTAACCCAGGAGAAGAGGAGAATCAAGCAGAGGAAATGGGAGGGGACTGTGCTTCCCGCAGCACCTGCCCAACGACACTGACTCCGGGCCCTGTTCTAGCTGCTTTACAATCAGATGCATCTAACCCTGGAGAGAGTCCCTGTTTTAGAGATGAGGACACAAAGGCACAGAGAGGTTAAGTCATTTGCCTGGGGTCGCGCAGTACACAGGACAAAGAAACAAGATTTGGATCTAGGAAGCCTGAGGTCCTAACCACATCTGCAAAGTCTTAGGACGCAGAGGCCTCTCTGGGGGTTGAGACAACTCCTCCCATTTTACAGAAGGGGGGTGATGAGGCCCAGAGAGAGGGGACCAGGCTCTGAGCTCACAGAGGGGATGCAGCTGTGGTGGGGGGGCGGGGGGGGGCGGTATCCTCTTCTCCCCGCAGGCTCCAGGTAAGGAGTCTAAACATGGGAGCCAAGCACGTGGTGAGGAAGGGGGATATCCGGGCTCTGCTGCTCACGCTCTGACCTTGGGCTGGCGGTTTCACTTCTCTGAGCCTCAGCTTCCTCTATAAAACAAACAGCGCAGCTCCTACCTACCTCCCAGCGCCTCGGGAAAGATTAAGCAAAGTGGTGTACCTGGCCACCACAGGGGCTCAATTAAGGAGAGCTGTAATTATTCTTTTTATTGTTATTCCCACAGCCCCTGAGGCTGGGGCTCTGTGCCTGCCACCGGCTGCCAGACAGTGAGGGGCCTGGACCAGGAGGAGCTTTCTCCTCTGTGCCAGCTCAATGCCAGCACCTCTGGCTGCCTGCCCAACCTCAGGGCTTCTGAGCGCCCAGGTCCTGGGGGGCAGGGGGCCCCTCCCCATGGCTGTTTCCCAGAATTCTTACCTCGACTCAGCATCAACCCTCAACTCGCCCCATTGCAGGGACAGCCCCACCTTCCTCGCCATCCCCCAGATGGAGACCATGCCCTGTCCTGGACACTGCTGACCCTTCAACCCCCCCGGTGCCAGGCAGTGGCCACGTTCTGTCAAGTCAGCCTCCCCAACATCTCGGATCTATTCATCCACTTCCATCCCTGCAGCCCCGCCCTGCCCCGGTCTGGCCTTCATCCTGTTGGGCCCAGGTTCCTGCCCCAGCCTCCTCCCTGCTCTCCTAGCCTCCAGTCCTGCCCCTCTGCAGGGGTCCGGTTAAGGCACAAACCTGGCCCTGTCCTTCCCTTTCTCAGAACTATCCATGGCTCCCCGGAGTCCCCAGCAGAAAGCTCAGGCTCCTCCCTTGCCTTTTATACTCCAGCCCCACTCACTTCCTTGGTGCCAGGCTCTGCTCACCTTTGCCAGGATAGGCCTTTGCCATCCCATTCTTTCTGCCTGGCATTCCCTCCTCCCTCTCTCCAGCCCTCATTTCCTCTCTGAAACATTTCCTGAGTTGGTTTCTGTCTCTGGTCAGCAACACCACCACCTCTCACCTGTCCACTACCCTGGTCTCCATCCTGGCTCGAGCTCTTACCATGCGTCCCCACCACCCTGAGGATGACACCCACTCTCTGACTGGGCCTCCAAGGCTCCACCGCCAGCCTCATCCCTCACAGGCCCTGCCTCCTTGTTGCTGCAGCCTGACCAAATGCTCCCACTCTGAACCCCTTGGGCGCCCACTGAAGGCTACTGAGGCTCTAGATTCCTCCCCTGCTTCCTTCTCCCCAGCTTTGGTCCTGTAAGTCCCCTGTCTCTCCTGCAGGATCAATTCTGGCTATTGGACCAAACTCTTGGACTCTTCCATCCTTTTAAAAAAAAAAAAAAAGGCAGCAGCTCCCCCTCCCTGTTTCTCCACTCCCTTTTAGGACCAAAATACTCAAAGCACTTTGTCAACATCTGCTGTCTCTACTTCCTCACCTCCTGTTCACTTTTGGGTGTCCTTCTAGCTGACTACCACTTTCATTGTTCCCCAGAAACTGCTCTTGTAAACTGTTCTTGTTAAGGCTACCGCCAACATTCGTGGAGCCAAACCCAATGGCCAACGCTCAGTGCTCAACCCTGGCAGAACCTGACCCAAAGCACAGCCCTCCCTTCTAGAAGCACGCCCTTCTCTCATCTTTCCTGACACCTTTCCCGACTTCCCTTCCCCTTCACTGACTAATCCTCCTCAGCCTCTTCTTCTTTTCTTACCTTAGAATTCCTCAAGGTTCTGGCCCCTTCGCTCCCTATATGGCCTCATCCATTCCCAGGTGTTCTATTTCATTCATAGGCTGACCGTGCTCAAATTCCTCTCCTTGGAGCTCCAGACTGGCCCATCTATCTACTCAATGTCTTCTCTTGCAGTAAAACCCAAACTACCTTTGCAGTGACTCTTGGAACCCTACCTGATCTGGACCCTGTTCTAAACTTATCTTGTATCAGTCTCCCTGCTAACTTGCTAAAGTTTCAGCCATGCTGGTCTTTTCATTTCCTACCTCAGGGCCTTTGCATATGTGGCTGCACCCACCTGGAACGCTCGGTTGCGATTCTTCTCGACTTAAATGCCTTCTCCTCAGTAAGGCCTTCCCTGACCCCGCTTTCTAAAGCAGCCTCCAGCCCTTGTTCTCTACTTCACACCCTGTAGGGTTTTTTTCCCAAAGCATTCCTCACAACTTCTAAGTATTTTATCATTTCTTGTGTTTTTGCTCAATGTCTGATTCTCCTGCTCAATTACATCCGATAAAAGGGCAGGGCCATATCTGCTTCATTCGCTGCTATATCCCCAGAGTCTAGCACAGTTCTCAGCACAAAGCAGGTACTCAATGAACATGCTGAATTAGTGAATGAATGAATGCCCCCACATTTTACTCTTTCCCAAGCTCTTATGTCATACTATTCTTGGGATTTCCCCACCTTTACTCCCAGGGCCTCCCACGCATCCCTTTTCCTCTTGCAACCCCAAATCTCCTGTCACCTTGCCCTCCCTCCTCATGATCTACTCCCCACCCCCCACAATTCCCTACTCTATTGGGACAGTGCCCCCCAAGCCCCACTTGGTGCCACCCACCCCAGATCTCCCCACTTGGTAGCACCATCACTCCCCAGCCCCCTGTCACTACCTGGCAGCGCCCTCTTCAGGTCTCACCATAGCTAGCACCTCTCAAGGATCTCACATATGGAAAAGCCCTCGTTCCCGTCCCCCTCCCGCCTCACACTTGGTAGCGCCTTCCCCAGTCTCCCCACCGAGGAGCAGCCGCTCCGAATGCCACTTCTAGGCATCACTCCTTCTGTCAGAAGCCCCCCCTGTTGCCCCCTCGTAGCGCCATCCTGGGCCTCCCCACGCCAGGTCACTTGGTAGTGTCTGCCCCGCGCCCAGGCTGCTGCTCCGCGTTGCCATGGTTCCGCGCGGGCCGGGCACCCCTTGCCCTGGGCAGCTCTCCACCCTCCCTGGCCCCAGTCCGGGGCGGGCTCACCTTTGAAGTAGTCGTTGGCTTGCGTCTTGAGCTCCTCGGCCCGCTTCAGAGCGCCATCAGCCGGGGGCTCGTCTCGGGGGGGCTCAGCACACTCAGTCCGCTCGCCCTCCGCCATCGCCATGCCGCAAAGCGACCCCCACCCTGGCAACGGCCGCCAGCGGCACCCGGCCGAATCGTCGCGAAGGAGTGCCGAGTTGCTGCTGCCGCTGCTGCACAAGTGTCGTAAAGCGCGGGCCCCAAAGGCGCCCTTGGCGCGCCTGCGCAGGGTCCTTTCGCCATAGAGCGCGCGGAGGACAAGGTGACCAGGGGGCCCCCAGACAGCGCCCTTCCTAGAACGAGCCAATGGGGAGGGCGAAAGGGGGCGCGCGGGGCGAGGGGTGAGGGGGTGGAGAGGAGGTTCTGGCCTGGCCCCCCGCTCTCAAAGTTACGGTATTCCAAGGCTGCAGAAGTTGGGGAGGTGCAGATGGGTTTCACGGTGCGGTGGAGAGGGGTTTCACGGTGGGGTTTCCCCGCGGTCTTCTCGGGTGAATGGGTGGGTGTGGCTGCAGGGCAGCCCCGTGCCCAACGCATAACTAGAGCCCGGGAGACTAGCCTTCGTGCCAATTATTTGTGTGACCTTGAGCAATTAGGGGCAGTTACCACCCCCCTCTGAAAAATGCGTGGTTTCTCAAACCAAGAGATTAAAGTTCCAGCCTTGAGGTGCTTCTGGCTGTTAACTGAAGGCGCCCTGGATCCCCTAGTCCTTGAGCAAGGCGGAGAAGTTTGTTACGCCCTCTCCTTTCTTCACCCTTCATCCCCCAGTCCCCAGCCTGCCAAGGTGCCTCAGTGCCCTTAGAAAAACACCTGAACTCTTTCTAATGACCTGCGAAACCCTGAATGGTATAGCCTCAGCCAACATGTCCAGATGCCCAACATGTCCCACCCCCCACCACCACCCCTACCTACCACCCACCGCCCACTGTACAGCATCGCAGGCCATCCTTTCCAAACCCTCAGCTGCTACTCCTGTGGGACTGTAGCACTAAATCCTTTAAGAACCTGCTGTGGCTCCCCTCACGGAAGCTCGAGCTATCCCACTCCCCAGTCTCATCTGGGCAGCCTGATCCCACCACCTCCTGTCACAGCCAACAGTCAGCCTAGAAGGTAGAGACCAATATCAGCTCCATTTCACCACTGAGGACACTGAGATTTGTAGAGGTCAACAAACTTGACCAAGGTCATACAGTGAGAGTGGCAGAGCCAGGATTTCACCTTGTCCCACCTGATTCTGTGCTCTTAAGTCCTACTCTACTGTCTCTACACTCCATAGCCCACCCTGTGGGTTAGATTTTTGAGATTTTTAGGGGTGTGTATGTAATGGATTTGAATCCCAGATTTGAATCCAGCTCAGTCCTTCCCTGCTGTGTGACCTTGGCAAGGATCATCCTCTCTGAACCTCAGTTTCCTCCTCTCTAAAATGGGTACAATAACTGCCTATTATAGATGATTAGAGGAAGGTTTGATAAGATCATAAGAATAAAGTGTTTGGCAGAGGGCCTGACACAGAGTAAGTACTTTTTAAATACCCAGAGTGCGACTGAGTGCCTGGAGCTTCAAGGCGAGGGGCTCACTCTGCTGGGTGGGCAGGGAAGGTTTCCTGGAGAGGGGGGGGGATATCTGAACCAAGATCTAAAGTATGAGTGGATGATGACCAAGTGAGAAGGAGGAAGGGAGAAAGGCACTGAAGGCAAGGGAACAGTGTCAAGGCTTGACAGTGTTTTCTTTTTTTTAAAAGATTCCTACATGACGGTGTGCAGGGCTGAGCCCATACAGCATGTGGCTCTTGACCTTGGGGTCATGAGTTCAAGCCCCACATTGGGCACAGAGATTACTTAAAAATAAGAAAAATAACAACACAAAAAGATTCCTACATGGAACATAAGAGGGGTTATAAGAGTGATCTTGAGACAGGACGTAACAGGCATACCCATCTACACATGAATCTGTAGACACACAATCTTACACACACACAAGTACAGGGAACATGTCACATAGTTATCAGTACAGAATGATAGTGTCAAAACAGTCCCATATGTGTAAGGATAATTGCGACACCACAAACCTCCCATACTCAGGAACACAGAAACCCAAAGTCACCAGAAACACACATAAAGCAGAATCATTCCACTTGGAGGATACTAACAACGTACAGGTAGACGGAATTAAAACTCCCCACCCCCACCGGTTCATAGAATTATATCACAAAGACACTTACGTAGAATTACATCACCAGACCCACAATGTTATGTAGACCCACGCAGGAACACAGAGTCACGCGTACACACAGAATCACCGCCACACAGGACAGCCAGGGTACCCACACACCCTGAAGCGACCCCACAGATGAGTCAACACACAGAGTTCTGGTGCCTACCAAGGCGAGGTCTTTATGGTGGTGTAGAGATTAATGGGTTTCAGAGCCAGAGTGGCTGGTCCAGTCCCTTTCCCTTCCCAACCCAGCCCAGCTCCCTCCATTGAGGGCCCAGGTCACCCCCTGAGGGAAGGAGGGACCTGACCCTTCTTCCCCATAGCACCAATCTGGATAGGCCATCCCATGACAAGAGAGAGTGAGAAGTGCCTTCCAAAAAGGGGATGAATTGGGCTGGGGGCGGGGGGGGGGCGCTTTTCGTGTGGGAGACCCAAGAGTAGCACCATTGTAGAAACAGGGTTGGAGGGTAAGAGCGACACACAGGTGGTGGCAGGAGTTCTGAGGAGTCCTGGCCTCTCTCCCCACCTGTGATATGCAGATAGGGCTGTGTGTGTGTCTGTGCGGCTGGGGAAGTCTCCCGGATTTTAAGGGAGATCCAGGTCCCCCAGGTACCTGGGGTAAAGTAAAGGTAAGTGCATCCCTTGAGAGCTGAGGGCGGGGAGGAGGGGGATTCCAATACAGTGAAACTGTAGGGATAGCGAGACTTGACATGAGGTCTACTAGCGAGGGACCTGGAATGGGAAGACTACAGATAGAGGAGGAACTGGGGCGAGCTGAGTAGTGTAGGAAGCCCAGAATAAAGTTAGGATGGGGTCTGGAATCAGAAAGTCAAGGGTCATAAGATTCTGAACCAGAGGAATCCACAGGGTGACATCCAGATTCTAGAATCAGAAGTACCTGGAGGCTGAGTTCTTGGACCAAAAGAATTTGGATCTGAAATCAGAGACAGTTGGAGGCTGTGAGGCCTAGAATCAGAGGAATTTATAGAATAAGAATAGAATTTGAAAAACTGTAAGGACTGAGTTCTAGAACCAGAGAGATTTTGGGAGTCACAAGACCTAAAATCAGGAGCTGGGCATTGTAGGGTTGAGAACCAGAAAAATTTGTAAAGGCAAGCTCGATAATCAGAAGTCTGAATGCTGAGTTCTAAATCTAGAGTAATTTGGAGTCATAAGATCTGGAGAGCAAACTGGAGATTGTGAGGTCTAGAACCAAGGGAATTGATAGGGTAAGTTCTGGAATAGGAAGACTTCTGAAGCCAAGTTCAAGAATCAGAAATAAGATCAGCAGATCGGAAATCAGAGGGTCCTGGGAACTGCAAGTTCTAAAGGCTGTGTGGTCTCGAACCAGTGGACGGTGGAGGTCACGAGGTCTAGAGCAGAAGAGACCTAGAGCACGGAGTCTGGCCTGAAAGTACTATAATAGTTAGAAGATCTACATACCACTCACTTTACTTCTTTTTGATGGGAAAAACAAGTCTTGAGGGTAAAAGTTGAAAAGGAAGGAGCTGGGCATTGTGACACATACCACCAAAACAATTCAGAAGTTAGGAAGTCTGGATTTGGAGCCAGGTGTATTCCAGATCAGGAAGACTAGACCCAATACGAAGCCTGGGTTTTGGGGTCCAGAGTCAGAGGCAGTTGCTGGTTGTCAGAGCTGGAATCAGCAGGAGTCAGAGCATGTGACATCTGGTACAAGGGAGACTTATTTACAGAGAAAGGTCTAGAACCAGAGGAAGTCAGAGTGAGTGCTAGAACCAGAGGGCTCCGGTGGGGGTCAGCTCTGAAGCCGTGAGACCTAGAACCAGACAACTTGGGAGACCATGGAGGTACAAAAAGAGACAGCACTGGAGGTGGGGAGGTCCCGAACAAGAAAGAGCTGGACGTTGTGAGGTCTGGAATCAGGTTTGGAGGATGTGTTGGGAGAGGGGCAGGCTAGAAGAGCAGGTCAGAAGTTGTGTGGTCTAGAACCGCAGAGAGCAGGAGGTTGCCTGGTCTGGGAGCAGAGGAAGCTGGAGGCTACCCCCGGAAATGAAACCAGTGTCCAGGCAAGGCTGGGGCAGCAAAAGTCCCCATCGGAGGGGCAGGCAGAGAGGGTTGGCCACTTGGAAGGCTAAGAGACTGGTAAGAAGTTGCTAGAGGTGAGGTCTGCCCCTGAGCTCCCCCCACCACCACACTGACACCTGAGGGAGGAGGGGAGATCAGAGTCCTGCATTCTTATGGACCCCAGGCCATTCATAGTGATTCAAAACCTATCATGAAATCAACAAAAAGAAAAATAATAAAAGATGGATGGAAAAGAAATGTGACTATGGTTATCAATACTCCCCAGAGCCCAGAAACACAGATCTGAACCCCAATGTCCCCCATCCCGAGTCACCCAAAAATCAAGCCAGGAGAGTCGGAGAAAGGGATGAGGTTACCAGTATTGAGAACCCCAAGGGAAGTCCTGAGAGAAGGAGGAGGGCTCCAGGGGCCCCCTCCCAGAGGTCACTGAGCTGAGACCACCCCAAAGTCCCCAGACATGGGGGGCAGAGGGGCTAGGGCTGAGGTAGGCCCAAGGTGGGCAGGGGCCACTGAGAGGAGAAAGGGAACCCCTCTCCTGGTACCCCCATCCTGTGCATTGGCTGCCGGCGTGGAGTGTGGTTGAGGTCCTTTCTGGGGAGTAGAAGGGAGAGGGGCTGGCTCAGTTGGCCTGGGCCAAGCCTGCTGCTGGCTGGAAGTGGCTCCTGGGCTCGGCTGTGTCCTCATCCGGGTAGAGAGAGAGCAGCGAGGGGCCCAGGCCTGTGGGGGGAAGACAGAAGATCAACCAGGGGGGAATTACTACCCACCCAAACCCATCTTCCCCTCCTGACCGTTAAAAGTGTGGGTGATAAGACAGGCATGCCTGGATTCAGATCATAGTAAAATCTTGGGCAAGTTCTATTCTCTGAACCTCAAGGTGCTCAGGATGTTTAAGGCAGTAGTTACAAAGGCTGGAGCCAGATGCGGCCTGAGTTTGAATCCAGGCTCTGCTCTTTACTTGCTGTGTGATCTGAGGCAGGTGACTTCCCCCTCTCTGTGCCTGGGCTACCTCATATGTAAAAGGAGCCAAAAATACTTCCTTTCCAGGGCTGCTGTGGGAAGGAAATGAATGAATCCACGTAGAGTGCTTTGAACAATAGTATTGGTGAGCGCTCAGCAAGTGAGCTCTTGCTATTTACCCAGGAAACAGGGAGACCTAGACCTACCCCACTCGTGAGAATTTACCCAGTCAGAAAATACGGAGCACCTGCTGTGTGCCAGGCACAGGGGCCACAGCAGTTAACAGGACAGACAAAATTCCCTGCCCTGGGTTCCAGGGAGGGGCATCAGTTCTGTCATGTACACGGTAGGTTTTGCACGAAACCTGGCACAGAGTGAGTGCTAAATAAATATTAGCTCTTCCTTTACAAATATGTACTGAGCCCCTGCTCTGTGCCCAGCCACTGCCCTGCCTCCCAGAGACAGGAGAGTAGGGCCATGACAAGACAAGCCTGGCCCCTGCCCTCACATAGCTCACACCCACAGGGAGAGGACAGCCAAAAATCAAATAATGACATCAACACCCACATAAATATGTTCTAGGATGAGTGTTATGAGCCATGAACTTAGGAAGTGAGGGAGAGCTTCGTGGAAGGGGTAATATTTGATCTGAGATCTAAAGGATGCTTTAATTAATTAAGCAAAGAATAGGAGGAAAAGCATTCAGGCAGAAGGATCAGCATATGCAAAGGTCCTGAGGCCGTCTCCTCTAGGGAGATTACGTCAAAGTCAGCACAAAGCCTATAGAGTCCCCCCACAATCAGCCCCTCACCCTTCTCCTCTCTGCTGCAGCTATACTGGCCTTGTTGTCCCCCAACTAAGATATACTCCCACCTCAGGACCTTTGCCTTTACTATTACCTCTGCCTGGAATGCTCCTCCCTCAGAAACTGTCACGGCTCACTCCCTCACTTCCTTCAGGTCTTTGCTCAAATGTCATCTTCTCAATGAGACCACTCTTAATTGTACTACTTAAAATTGAAATCCCCCCACCCCAAGTTCCCTTTCCCTTTGCATGCATTATTATTTTCCCAGAAGCACTCATCTTCCTCTCTCGCACCCCTTCTTGTATTTGTGTCTTTATTCTGGATTGTGTCCCCACTACAATGTCAGCCCTGCGACAGCAGGGATTTCTGGTTTTGTTCACAGTTGTGTCTCCAGCTCCTAGGACAGTGCTTGGCATTGACTGTGTGTTCGGTAAATCTTTGTCACATGTATGAGGGACAGAATGAACCAGAAGACCGTAACCGTGGCTGGAACAGAGGATGTGGAGCTGAGTGTGGTCTGAGAGGAGGCAGTGATCAGACGCCCAGAGGCTAGAGTATAAAGTGAGGAGCTTGCTCTTTCTCAGAAGGGCACTAGGGAGCCATGGATGAGGTGGGAGCAGAGGGAGGCCAGGGTCAGAATCGCGCTTTGGGAAGATCCCCTAGCTGACGTGTGGAGGTTTGGAGTGGAGCTCTGGCTACTGACGATTGTGCTGGAAGGGGAGGACGGGAAGCTAAATGAGCCCAGCAGTGGTCTCACTCTGTGGAGGGGCTGCCACACCAGCGTCACATGAAGGCAGACATTTCTTGAACATTTACTGCCAATCCAGTCTTGAGCTAAGCTCTCCTGTGCTGCCCCTCCACAGATCCTGAAAACATCTCCTTAAGTGTAAGAACTACTATAATGGATCCTAACTATTTCCCAAAGCCACACAGCTGGGAATGACCAAGGCAGGGCAGGCCCAAAGCGAAATCAGACACAGACTTTGGGAGGCCCAGCGTGGGCCTGGGCTCAGCTTCCACCCCAAGGGACACCTCTGGCAAGCCCCTGCCTCCCTGGGGGCCTCTCTTTCCCCCCTCAGTGCCACTGAGAACAGGGAAGGGCTGTCTGTCTTTACCAAGGTCAGATCCAGCCACAGCGCCCCCCTCCCACCTTCTGGGTTGCCCCACCTCTCCCCTCTCAACCATCTGGGGCACCTCCTCGCGGACAGAGGGACCCAGGGTGGTGCTACTCACGCAGGGGCTCACGCAGTCCCAGGAGGTGGGTGCTGGCGTCCTGCTGGCTCCCTGGGGCTGGCCCTCCGGCCAGAAGGAAGCTCTGCAGGAGACACACAAAGCTGCCACGATCACGGTCATGATCGTCAGTGTCCCTCTCCCGGTGGTCCTGCTTTCAAATGCTCCTCGTGCCCTGATATGAGCATGCTGCTTCCTGCCCAGACTCTGACCCGGGCAGCTGCTCGTCCTCTCGTGTGCAAATGTGAATGCAAAGCATAACGGTCATGGCGACAATATCTTAAGAGCAGTCGTGAGGATTCAGCAAAATGTAATCACGCAAGAAATACCGTGCATCGTCTGCCGCGAGGTAGGCACTTGGCAACTATCAGCTGTGGGTACTGCCCACAGCTCTCGTGTTCAAACCCCTGCTCCGAGTGAGGAGGCGGAGAGCCACGGAAGGTGCTGGGGGAGGCTGGTGGCAGGGCCGCAGCCTAGCCCGGGTTTGGGAAGGGCGTCCTGGTTGCCGTCGTGCAGAAAGGACAGCAGGGGCAAGATGGAAGCAGGGAGCTGGGGGAAGGAGGCAGGGGGGGTCGTGCCTTTGCTTCGTTGTTTTTATATCATTTATTGACAGCCACTAAGGACCGGCCTGTTTTCACTTGCCTCTCGTGAGTCCTGTGAGATGTCACCATCCCACTTCCCAGATGAGGAAACTGAGGTTCATGGCAGTCCCATCACCTGCCCAAAGTCTCACAGTTACGAGGTGGCAGACCTGGGACTTGACCCCAAGTCAGTCTGACTGTTGTCTGGACTCTGAATGCTACACTAATAATCCAAGGGAGGCCCACGGGAGAAGTTTCTATACATACTAACCTTTGTCGTTTCTCCCCTTTACCCTGCGTCATTTTTCTGCTTAGAACTCACCAACTCACATAAATTTGCAGAGCCCTTTCATACCATGACCTGAGCTAGCAATCAGGGTCCTAGCCTCACCCAGATGACTGACCTTCCATTTGACCTTCAGTCAGCCTCTTCCCCTCTCTGGTCTTCCCACCCGTAAAACACTAGGTTTAAGCCCACTAGGTTCTGAGGGCCAGAGAATCCCACGAATCCCCCAACATACCAGGCTGAGGGGAGGCAGCAGGAAGTTTTCGGCTTCTGGGCTGGGGGACCATTTGGGGGGTCTCACTCCTAACAGCTCCACGCCCTCGGCTTCGTCCTCTGCACTCCGAGCCAGGGTCCTGGAGGGAAACAGGTCAGAATCTCAGCACACGACAAACCCGAGCAGGTGTGGGCCCACTGTAAGCAGATGATGAGTACTCGTTCACTCTCCCAAGTGCCTGTTTATTCCTTTACTCACACATTCACCCGTCCTTCTGCCCATCGTCCATTCATCCACCCATCAATCCGGCCATCCTGCCATCCACCAATCGTCCATCCACCCATCTACCCGTCCATCCATCCGGCCATCCACCCACCCACTTACCATCCATCCATCCACCTACCATATTCATCCATTCCCTCCCTCCCTCATTCTATAAGTCTTTATTAGATACCCACTGTATATCCAGCATCGAGCTGAGAGCTTTGGGAAATAATGAGATGTATCCATAAAACCTCACACAGACAGTAAAGGGACCATTCTGGACACTAAATGGGCGCCCGCCTGCCATGTGGAGAGCAGAAGCTTGAGCATTAGTAATTTAACGTCTCTGGAAAGAGAACGTAGACCCTCTGAAATTCTATGCAAAACTGTGCATGCGTATGTATGTGTAAATGTTCTTGGGAAAGAGTCCATAGCTTTCAACAGATTCTCAAAGGCGTTAGGAAACTTGGTTCTAGACAGTTTTTTTGACACTGTTGCCATGTCCTCTTAACTGTGACAAAAATTGTGACGAGGCCAGATATAAATATGTTCTAAAGGAGAGGGCCCTGGTGGACTGGTGGGATGTGGATAAACGAGGAGAAGAGTGGAGGGCACTCCAGCCGGGCACAGCCAAGACAAAGACGGAGGTTGGAACAAACTGGCACGGGCAGCAGACACCGAGGGCCTGGCCGGAGCAGAGGTCAGAGGAGGAATGAAGCGGGATGGGGCTGAAACAGGAGGCAGGAGCAAGACGGGGGGCGGGGGGCGGTTCACTCCCTTTATATCCTCCCTCTACTGCGGCTCACCTCTTCCGAGCCCCAGCCGTGGGGGAGGGCGCCAAGGGGTCCCCTCTGGAAGGGCTGGAGCAGCTCAGCCGAGGGTCACTTCCCCAGCGGGGCAGCAGGGAGGGCTCGGGGGCTGGGGGCGACAGGCCATGGAAGCTCCGAGCACGAGGCCGGGGGACAGCGCCTGGAGGTCTGTGGAAGGCCCTGGGCCGCTGCTCGCTGGAGCTGAGCTGGAAGTCATCATCCATGGAGATGTAGGGGGCCAGCATCTCCAGATCCAGACCATCGACGTCCTGCGGGAGGCAGGAGGAGGTTAAAAGCAAGGGCTCGGCCTCAGGTGGGCCTGAGCTGGACTCCCAGCTCCGCCGTCTCTGAGCCGGGCGCCCGAGGTCAAGAGTCTGAACTTCGCTTTGCTTATCTGTAAAATGGGTGGAGGGACTCTGTGGCAGCCAGTCACCAAGATGGCTCCCAAGGAGCCTCGCCTCTTGCTGTTTGCGCCCTCGTGTAGTCCCTACTGCAGGGACAAGGGTTGATCTGGGCACAATAGGATTTCAAGGGGATGATAATGTGGGACTCCCAACATCAGGTTATAAAGAGACCGTGGCTTCTGTTTTTGCTGCAGACTCTCTGGGGTCATGTGCTGTGGGGGAAGCCCTACAGAGAGGCTCCCATGGCAAGAAACGGAGACGTCCTACCAGTGGACGAGTCGGCCATCTTGGAAGTGCATCCTCTGGTCCCTTTCAAGCCTTCCAGTGACGGGAGCCCTGGGTGATGACATCTTGACTGTGACCTCAGAGCAAAGGCCAGCCCGCTAAGTGGCCCCCAGGCCCCTGATCCCCAGAAATTACGTGAGGTTGTACATGCTCTAGGGGAATGAGTTACCCACAAATGACAGGTGAGATCTTCGTCCTGAGAGTGGGGTGCTGCCCTGACGAAAGCCTGAAATGCGGGGTGGCTTTGGCACTGGGCAGTGGGCGGGGGCCGGAAGGGCTCTGAAGAGGCTGTTGGAGCCTAGACTGCCTTGAGCAAACAATTAGTGGACACGTAAGGCATGAGGAGCTGGCCAGGAAGGGCATAAAGGGATGTGAGGAACGTATGACCGGAAGCCCGAGGAAAGGGGGCTTTTGTGTGGTGGCTACAGTTTAGTGTCACCTGTGGTTTTGTGGAACTTGGAACAGGTAACTAGTGAGCTGGGCCATCCAGCTATGAGCGTCCCAGCCCCAGTGCTGAACGGCTGCCTGATTTCTTCTTGCCCTTAGAGTAAAGACAAGAGGAGAAAGGAGCTAAAGGAGAAAGGCTACACATGAAGGAGCTGAAGGGGACTTGAAGGTCTGGAAGATTCTCAACTTCCCTGTGAAGTGAAGAATTAATTTTACCCAAAATGAGGTGTGGCCTTTGCCCTGGCTCCTCGGGACTTCCTGAGTGACAGGAGTGTCTCTGCTCCTCATGGTGAGCCCCTGGGGCCACGCCGGACACTGTATGCCAACGAGATGACTCAGGCTGGAGGCTGGCCATGCCCAACGGCCAACCATGCGATGAGAGGGTCAGGGCCCTGTGAGATCAACCTCACCTCCGGGGGAAGTGTGTGTGTGTTGGGGAGGTAGAGATGAAGATCAAGGTTAACTACATGGGCAATAATTCAGTAGTGCCTACATAATGCCCCTTCGGTGAAAACTCTGGACACCTGGGGCACCTGGCTGGCTCAGTAGGGTTGTGTCTGCCTCTTTGGTTTCGGCTCAGGTGATGATCTCAGGGATTGAGCCCCATGTTAGGCTCTGAGTTCAGCGGAAATCTGCTTGGATAGTCTCTCCCTCTGCCCCTCCCCCTGCTCACGCTCTCTCTCTCTCTCAAATAAATAATAAATCTTAAAAAAAAAAAAAAAAAAAAACCTCTAGACACCACAGCTTGGATGAGCTTGCTGGTGCGGCAGTATGCCATGCTGCTGGGAGCATGACATGTCCCCGGGGTCATGAAAGGTTTGCATTTGGGACCCTCCCAGTCCCAGATTCCACACTGTGCATCTCTTCATTTGGCTATCATATTCTTTTGAAGTAATAACTATCATTTTAAGTCCAGTGCTGTCCTAAGTTCTAGAGCTACTGCCAGCAAATTACGGAGACTGAGGGACTCATGGGAATCTCTGCATTTGTAGGTGGCTGGTCTGTAGTGAGGGCGGCCCTGGGCACCACAGCCAACGAGCTTGCAGCTAATGTTAGAAGTCTTGGACAGACTTGGCAGACAGGAGGACTGTGGCCTTCACCTTGGGTTTGGCTGAGCCTGGGAACTCCCCAGATGGCAAGGCATGCTAAAATTGAGCAGGGAAGAGCGCTCTTGGGAGGGCCTGGTCTAAAGATGAAGCCCAGGGGGTATGACTAAAAAATTCTTTGTTAAGACTTCAGAAAGATCAAAGGCGTTGCCTAGAATATCCCTCAGTCAGACAACAGCGCTCTGGAGTTTAAGGATGTGCCTCACAGATTTTCTCAGTCAGACAATGGGGCGTCTGTTAGATTTCTGGGCACTGTTACTCAACATCTCAGCAAAAGCCCAAAGTAAAGAAGGGCTTATCTTGAAGAGATCGTGGGCTTTACTTTTGTCTAAAGGAGTGAACTCCAAAGAGATTCATGCAAGACCCACACATTTTTTTAAAAAAGATGATTATATAAAGAGAAACGTTGTCAGCTTGGACTGGAGGGGACAGAGATGGAACTAAATGAAAAGAGACCTTTGAGCCACCAAAGTTCCCTAGTGAGAAAGCAGGTCAGGAAAACCCTCTCAGCTGCAAACACATGTTACCCCTTATGAAACAGCAAGGAGGACTCCAAGTGAGGAGCCCAGCATCTAGACAGCGGAGCCAAGAACCATGGAGAAAGGCCCTAGGAAGTAGTAGGGGTGAGTTCTGATCAAGGAACTTCTCATAGTTGCTCAACTGGATTTCAGAACTCCTGGGACTAGTGACTCCTGTATGCGCTCCAGTCCTCTTCCTCTTTTTGAACAGGGAATACATGGCCTTACTCTGTGCCTGGCCCACCACTTTTTGTGGGGCATGTGGCTGGTGCATCACTTGTCTCTTTGGTTCACGGGCCAACAGAGGGAGAGCTTCACCATGCCCAGACCCGAGCAGGTGACAAGCTTCCAGATGTTGGGATGATACTGTCATGGGAAGAGACTTTGGGGGCACTTGGGGGTGGGTGAGTGCATTTTCCATGAGGGCGGGGCACGAATTATCGGGGTCCCCAATGATCTTTGCCTTCTGGTGTATGCAGATGCCTTCTGCATTGTATCAGGGTTGGTCTGTATGACCGATATAATCGTGAAGTGATGGTGTGTTGCTTCTGAGATTCGTTTATAAAATACTGCATTTTCTGTCTGGGCTCACTCTCTCATTATCTCTTGGGTTCCCTGCCTTTGAGGGAAGCCAGAGAGCCTACGTGGTAAGCAACTGAGGCCTCGAGCCAGAGCCAGTGAGGGACTGATGCCTATCAACAACGATGTGTGTGAGTTTGGATGTGGATCCTCTAGCCCCACACAACTGTACCCCTAATGGAAAGCTTGACTTCAGCCTCACAAAAGACTTATAAAAAACCATCCAGCTGAGCTGCTCCCAGATTCCTGAATCTCAGAAATGGTGTGACACAATAAATGTTAGTTGTTTCAAGGTACTCAGTTTGGTGATTTGTTTTGGAGCAACAGAAAACTACTACATCATATCACTGCCATTCATCTAGCTGCTCAATCATCCAAACATTATCCATCCACCCATCATCTACCCAATGAACCAGTGGCCTATCTAACTACCCATCCAAACATCCATTATCCATCCATCCATCTGTCTAACCATCACCCATCCATCTATCCCCCATAATCCACCTAATGAATATAGTGGTCCATCCGTCCATCCATCCATCCATCCATCCATCCATCCATCTAACCATCACCCATCCATCTATCCAACGTCATTCACCTAAAGAATACAATGGCCTTTCTATCATCCATCCATCCAGTGGTCCCCTCAACCACGCTACCACCCTCTCTAAAGCTCAGTTATGTCAGCCCCCAGAGCACAGAGGTAATGTTTATTCCTTCCAGGCCAGCCCTTACCTGAGCTACATCTAGATCCGACTCCACAGACTCAAGGTCCTTCCCTGAGGCCACGAGTTTGTGTGTGTTCTCCATGTTCAAGTGTGGTCCATCTGGGAGATCAGCCTGTGGGGAGAGAGCAGACGCTTAAGGAAATCTGGAGTCTAGGAAGTGTTAACAGCAAGACAGTCTGGACATTTGAGATCAGGGGCAGCAGTGAGGGTTAAATGTCACACAGCTGGGACACCAAGGGGGTCAAACGGCAAAAGCAAATGAATTCTGGACCTGGGTGTTTCGAAGATGGAAGTGGCCAGGGATGGATTGACATGAAAAACTCAGAGATTCAAAGACCAAAGCCCAAGGCCAAGATACTCAGGCCCTCTTGGGAGTCTGGAGTCTGGGTCGAATGATGCAGAGTCCGCTAGCCCAGGTGTAAAGGTCACAGGCCACAGTCTTATTTCTCTGGTGGAGAAAAGATCTTGGGGGAAGGGCGGCTGGGGAAGGACGAGGAGAGTCAACAGCAGATAACATGGGCCCCTGAGTCAACGGTCACACTATCTGAACTCAAGTAAACAAAAAGTAGCTTCTGTGGTATATATAGCACCTACAGGGTATCAGGGGTCTACCAAGTGCTTCCCGTGAATGATCTCAATGAACCCTCCCAGCAATCACTGAGATGACTACTTGCTATGATCCTAGTTTTATAGATGAAGACACTCAGGGCCCACGTGTCCAGGGAAACGCAGCTGGGAAGTGGCAGATTCAGGATTTGACTCCTGGTCTCTGTCATTTAAGACATCAGACATTCTTGACTCTTTGAGCTCCTGGATGATTGGTCATAAGCAAGGAGGGAGGGTCACCCGTGCCAGTCCCAAACAGCCCAGGTTTTGGTCCAGATCACAGTTGAAGAATCTGGGATCTAGGCCTTAAAGGAACCCCATCTCACCCCAACCTTCCCACTGCACAGAGGGAGAAACTCAGGCCCAGAGAAGAACAAATTCAAGCCAAAGGCCAAAGCAGCCTGAGTGCGGAGGGTTTACTTGGAAGGGACTGCTTACCGGAAGAGGACTTTGGGGCCGCCGTGTGGCTGGGGGTGCACTGGGGGTGGTGGCTCCTGAAGTCCCGTCCAGGATGGGTGCCAGGAGGCGACGGAGGTCGGGGCTGCAGAAGCGCCGGGGGTCAGCAGCCAGGGTGGCCTCGCTCAGTGCAGGAGGGTGCAGGAAGGCCAGGATCCGGGGACCAGAGGCATCTACGGGACACACAGATGGGGAGGACACAGGGCTGAGGGGCAGAGTCCTCCCCACCAATCCAGGGAGCCTCGCTGGCATTTTCCATAACCGATCAGGGTGGAGGCTGCTCACAGCACTGAGGAACTGAGTTTGGGGAACCGCTGCTCTATCCCTTCAGTTGCTAGATCGTGGGGAGACCCTGGAGGGTCCTACAAGGGCCAATGTGGGGTGGGAGGCACACAGTAGGCTTGGGATAATAGCAATTGCCCAAAGATGGGGAAATGTTTTAATATCTAAAATCAACGCGGCTAGACCAAAGCACATGCCTGACCCGATTCTTCTCCAGAGGCACAGAACAGCAATCAGCCATTCCGCTCTGGACGCGGCGTGGGGGGTGCTTGCATATTGGGGGGGACTTGCATATTAGGAGAAAAGACAGGCCCCAGGCCCCCAAGGAGGTTCTAAGGTCCCTGGAGTTGAGTTCTGAGGCAGAAAAGTAAAGGCTATCAGTGACCCCACACCATACCCAGGAGCATGGACTGCCAGCAACAGCTTGGAGAAGGAGACGGCCTTGAGGAGCCATTAGGAAGAAAAGCTCGCCCAGGATTGGGGGGGGGTCAGGTGGGGGAGAAAGAAGAGGGAGAAAGGAGCCCCAGGAGGATGATTATCGGATGCCAGTGAGCAGTGAAGTGGGAGCAGGGAACCAGCGGAAGGGTGGGGGCAGTGGGGAGCCACAGCAGGATTCGGAGCGTCAACTGAAGCGATCATCCCAGGGACACAGAAGTAGAAGGACCGAAGAAAGAAGAGCATTCTGGGCAGAGGGAGCCGCCAGTGCACAGGCCCTGAGGCATGAGAGTCTAGCATGTTCCAAGAGCACTAAGGGAGCTGGTGTGCTCAGAGGGTGAGTGAGAAGGGGAGGGAGGCAGGAGTCAGGTCACGCAGGGCCTGGTGAGCCCTTCTTAAGGCATTTGGGCTTTTCCCTCAACCGTCCTGGGGCCACAACCCCTCCCAGCCCCAGCCCTGCCCCATACCAAGGCTGTCCCGGAAATTAGGGGCATCCTTCTGGGAAGGGGTGCCCCGCTGAACGGGTCTGCGAGAGTGTCTCTCTGTCTGCTCCAGGGACAGCACCACTCCAGTCTCTTCCACCCGGCTGGGGTATAGGGCAAAAAGGGGAACAGAAGTCAGAGAGGGTCCTTGGGCCCTGGCCCAGGCAGCCCCCTTAGATGATGTCCCGCCACAGGAGGTGATCTTGGTCAGGGCAGGAAGACATTGTGCAAAAAATAATTTGCCGCATATATGCGTTTCTTTTTTGGATTTAATTTTGGTTGAATGCTTTTTATCATAATAGCATTTAAAATAAAGTTATGTGTGTCTTCCCAAGCTCTCTCTGTGGAAGGAGACAGAAGAAAAAAAAAAAGAGTTGGCATTTAGCACAGCTTGGGTAGAGAGGGGAAACGTGTGGGGGGAAAACAAGGGACAGAGAAGGGGAGAGTCAAAAGGCATAAGAACAAAATATTCTCTTTATATTTACTTATAAACATATTCTTATAATGATTGATAAAGTATATATATTTAACACTCTTACATTACCAAATATGAAGAATTCAGAAGGATATATTTTAGTGAATAAGATTTTATTTATGAAGTCTCTATTCATAGACATTTTTCATATTCAAGGGAATGGATTTATAAATATATCCTTCTTATGTCCCTGGTGCCTCCCTTCCCCCCAGTCTCTAGCTGCTGAGACAACCCAAATGTTCTCAGTCCAATCGGCTTTTGGAGAATCAGTCAGGGGGGGCTGAAACCAGGGCCCTCGTCTCATTTACATAACAATACCCAGGATGGCACATGGGTGATCCCCCCACCAGCTCTTTGAGAAGCTACGCCCCTTCCCCACCCTCACCAAACCCCTTCTGGGCTGGACACACCCCAGTTTAGGCTGGACCAAAGCCACACCAACCCCTTTGAAAAACACAAGCCTGTCCATGTCCCACATGTATACGCACGGTTCACACGCGCACACACAGGAACACAGAAACAGGTATATACCCAGACAGACGTGCATGCACAATCTGTACTCTCGCGCTCACACGTGCATATTCTGCATTCGTTCATCCCATAAACATGTCCTAGACAACTAGTACTGTCTGGTGGCAAAGAGCAACGGCTCTGTAGTCAGTGGTCTGGGGTCAACCGGCCTTGCCACTCTGTGTAATTAAGAACACACGGATGAAGTGTGTGTGACCTCGAGTCTGTGGCTGAACCTCTCTGTGCCTCATTTTCCTCTTCTGTAAAGAGGCAATATAATAATACCTCCTCCTGGGTCCCTGAGTGGCTCGGTCAGTTAAGCGCCAACCTTCAACTCAGATCATGATCTCTGGGTCCTGGGATCTAGTCCCGCATCAGGCTCCCTGCTCATCGGAAAGTCTACTTCTCCCCCCAGCCCCAACTCCTCCCTGCTGCTCATGTTCTCTCTCTCAGATAAATAGAATCAAAAAAATAATAATACCTCCTCCCCAGGTTGTTAGGAGGCTTAAGTGGGCTAATACACATAAAAGGCATAGAACTGAGCCGGTACCTGGGGAGCGCTACCTAAGTATCTGGGATTCCCGAACAACTACTAGGTGCCAGGCGCTGTTCTAGGTGCTGAAGATTCAGTAGGGCCCCATGTAAATGAGTTTTATTCTTACAAAGCAATTGCTCACTGCAATGGAGGAAGGCTTGGGTCTGGGAGGGGAGGGTTTTTATACCACAAAGTATAAGCACCTGAGCACACAGAGACAGCCACACAACTGCCCACCACACAACACCTACACAGAACAAGGACAATTAATACCATAAGCTCCTTATTTCACTGGAATTAGGTAAGCCATTCCCTCCTCTCCCATCTCTGCCGAGAAAAGTGAACTCTCCGGGTCTGCTCTTTGCTTAGAGTACAGAAGACTGAAACCACAGGGCCTGGCCATAGAAAGGCAAATCTTCACAATGAGCAAAAGGAGTTTCCAGAAGAGGGAGGGGCAGGTCCCCTCTCTTTCGCAGCGACAATGGCGACAATGGCGAGGCCTCTTGCCACATGGACAAGTAATTCAAAGGCTCTGATTGGGAAAGGTGTTAAAGTGAGAACATTCCACAGATAATTAGTCTTGTTTTTCTCACGGGGCTTGAACTCCAGATGGTGAGATCAAAACCTGACCTGAGACCAAGAGCCAGACGCTTAAGCGACTGGAGCCACCCAGGTGCCCCTCCCCACTTCCATTTCCTAAGAGAATCTGTTCTTGACCAGAAAGATGTAGGGAAACCCATAAGGCTTTAGAAATTGAGAGCATGTCCTGGAAGAGAATTTTCAAAGAAGACCTGTAATTCTCTCTGTCTTCTGTGCTAATTTGCTGCCCCTCGTCACAATGTTGTCATGGTGAAAAACTTCTAATATGCTGAACTCAGTGGAGGAGAGCCTGTGATTTTACCCCAGCGCATCCATTAGAATGGTTAAAATTAAAACCAAAGAAGACAAAAACAGAGGACACAGAATGCTGGCAGGCGGGAACCCTTACTCACTATTGCTGGTGCAAAGGCAAAATGGTGCAGCCTTTTGGGAAAATGACCTGGGAGTTTCTTATGAAGTTAAATACACACAGACCATGCCTAGGTGTTTACCCAAGGGAAATGAAAACATGATTCACAAAAGCTTCCATGAGAATGTTTACAGTAGCTTTTTTTGTCATCACCCGAAATAGGAACCAGCCCAAGTGTCCTCCAAAGGCAAATGGACAAACAGACTCTGGTCTGTTCATATTCATACCAGAGGACACCACTCAGCATTAAAAAGGAGCGACCCCCCCCCCCCACACAGCACAGATACACTTTAAATATGTTATGCTAAGTAAAAGAAGCCAGACTCAAAAGGCTCCATCCTGCGGGATTCTTTGAACGGAACATTCTGGAAAGGGCAAAATGCTAAAGGTCAGAGGGCAGCTCGGTGGTTGCCAGGGACTGGTGTGGGGTGGGGTGCACTGGGATTCACTATGGCAGAATGTTTTTGGGTGATTCTCTGTAGCTTGACTGTGGAAGTGACTCCATAATCCCACGCCTTTGTCAAAACTCATAGTAGCATAGACCAAAAAGTGAATTTATTATATGTAGATTACACTTCAATATTTTAAAAAGCAAAAGAGCCCCCACGATTCTGCTAGATTTCTTACTTTAATTTGAGTATGGAGCCCTTCTCAATTTCAGTGAACAGCATGCACACGTGCGTGGGTGTGCACACACCCACGCCTGTGTGTGTACGTGCAGGCACACCTGTGTGCATTCGGTCACACGTGGTCTGCAGACACAGACATGTGAGCACTTGTTCTCACCCTCATGTGCACACACACATGCCTCTCACACCCATGCAGACCAGACCCACGCACTGCACACCCCCTCCCACTTACCTGATCAGGAAGTGGACGCAGACGATACTCTCAGACTGGGGACCCCGGCCCCCTGAAACCACTGTGGCCTGGGTCTGGGTCCACAGATAGCCACCACTCCGGGCCAGGAAGCGATACTGCCCCGTTACTGCCTGGCCCTTGCTCAGCACTGGGGAAGGGGATGCAGGACGGGTCAGGGCCACAGAAGGGGCAGATGGGAAGAAAAGGCACTGGGGACAGGGGCTTGGGTATGAGGGGACCAGGGAAGAGAAGGTTCCTTGGGACATGGGGCGTAGGGAGCTGGTGTCGGGGCATGGGGGGCTAGGGGGGCCTGTTTCAGAGTGCCAGGAGGTCCTACGTACAGGTGTGGATGCTCTGGCCAACGGCATCCGAGTCCAGAGCGTGAATGTACTCGTAGGCCGAGCAGCCGATCAGGTCACTGGGGCTGTAGCCGGCGACCTCCGCGATCCTGGGGTGGGGGCAGTGGGACCTGGTCAGTTCGACTGGCTGAGGTGGAGGGTGGGGGGGGGACAGGGGGATGAAGTCAGCAGGACAGAGACAGATAAGGTGGTAACAGAGGGAAAGGGAGAGTAAGAAACAGAAAAGGGATTATGATAGGCTGAATAACGGCCCCAGCCCCCAGAGAGGTCTGCCTCCTAATCCCGGGGACCTGTGATAACTGCGACCTCACAGGGCAAAGGGGACCCCGCAGGGCTGATTAAGGGCGGGGTCTTGAGATGTGGAACTTCACGTGGACCAGCCTGGTGGGCCCTGTGTGGCAATGGGGGCCCTTATAGAGAAATACGGAGAACAGGACAGGTTCTGTTCTGTTCTGATGGAGGCAGATGGCGGGGCCATGTGTTTTGAAGATGGAGAAAGGGGCTCCAAACCAAGGAATGTAGAAAGATTCCAGAAGTGTTTAAAGCAAAGTGACTCCAGAGGAATGCGGCCCCTGACTTTAGCTCCACCGGACTCATGTCAGGCTTCTGGCCTCCAGAGCTCTGAGATGGTGAATGTGTGTTGTGTTGAGCCCCGTGGCTTGTGGGGAAGTTACGGCAGCAGCAGGAAATGGACGGGGGTGAGGGGGATGGGATGAGTAAAGCAAAGGAGGAGAGAAAAGGACCAGGTAAGAGAAGAGAAGGAAGAAAATCAGAAAAAGAGAAATAGGAAGAAATGAATAAAATAAAACGTAATAATGATGATAATGATTAAAAATATACACTTCCGGGGTGCCTGGCCGGCTCAGTAGGTGGAACATGTGACTCTTGATCTCAGGGTTATGGGTTCAAGCCCCACTTAATAAATAATAAAATTTTTTGTTTTGTTTTGTTTTGTTTTTTGGTTTAATATACCTCTATGGCGTTCTGCACCAGGCAATGCACTAGTGCATTGTCAGAACAGCTGCTGTAAGGGGCGCCTGGGTGGCTCAGTGGGTTAAAGCCTCTGCCTTCAGCTCAGGTCATGATCCCAGGGTCCTGGGATCAAGCCCCTCATCTGGCTCTCTGCTCGGCAGGGAGCCTGCTTCCTCCTCTGTGCCTGCCTCTCTGCCTACTTATGATCTCTGTCCGTCAAATAAATAAATAAAATCTTTGGGAAAAAAAAAAAAACAGCTGCTCTAAGGAGGTTCTGGTACCACTCCCTAGGACAGACCAGGAGAGCACAGCACAGAGAGGGGCCCACGTTTGGCCAAGGGCACACAGCTAGGCTTTAAAACCAAGCCCAGACTTGCCATGCCCAAGCACAACTTCAGGGCGAGGGAAGGAGGGAAGATGCAGGAACATGAAGGGTCCTTCCATGTTGGGCACTGTGCTAACTGCTTTAGGTGCACTGACTCGTTTAAGGAAAGCAACAGAAGGACAGGGAGGGAGTAACGAAGACTCAAAGGGGACAGGAAGAGAACCCAAGGCAAAAAGACCCACAGAGAATGCCGAGATGGACAGCCACACAAGACAGAGATAGATGGCATCAGAGAGAGACGGAGATGGACCAGAGGGAGAACTGGGGGGCAAGAGAAAAACCAGGGAGGGACCCAGAGGCAGAAAGGAAGAGGAAGAGCCAAGCCAATGGAGGGGTGGGGTGCAGCGGGGCCGCTGCCCACCTCTCATCACAGTAGGTGAACTTCATGTCCAGGCTGTGGCGGCTGAGGAACGCCCCCTGGCCCAGTGGGGGCTCCAGGCTGCCTGGGTGGGGGATGGCTTCACAGATGAGCACCAGGCATTGCAGGGGGGGCTCCAAGTTGGGGCTTCCTGCTGGGGATGTCTGTGCAGGGGGTTTGTAGGCCCTCATGTGTCCAGAGCAGTGCAGCACCTGGTTGGGGTGAGGGGGGGCAAGGTGGGGAAGCATGTGGGCCTGGGGCTCCCGTGGAGCTGGGAGGTAGGTCTCTGGGGACCCCACCGGGAGCTGAGAAGGAGAAACCCCGGACCCACCTTCCAGGTGGCCGCCTTGAGGTTGAGGGTGCGCCCGCGGCCGGTGAGGGTGCTCTTCATACGCAAGGAGAAGCAGCGCTCGGTGGGGGCCTCCGGCTTCTTTTTGGACAGGCCTGGGGAGGGCCCCGGGGAGGGGGGTGAGCAGGGCACCAGGTGGCTCTGGACAGTTCCCAGTTCCCTCCAGCGCCCCGCCAGCCTCATTCCCAGAGCGGAGACCTGGAACAGGAGGGCCTGGGGGGGGGGGCAATGCTCTTTCAGAGCCCCCAGGGCAGGACCACGGCCCCTCCTTCCAGCTTCCTCAGTCCAGTCCTCCAGAGGAGGAGGGGACACGCTGAGGGAAAGGGGGAGCCGCAGCTTTTATAACCGGAGTCAGAGGCCTCTAAGGGACTCACTCTGCCGGGGGGTCAGGGCGTCCTGTAGCTCCTCTTGGTCACAGGGATGGATGAAATCAAAGATACTGTGTCCAATGAGCTCCAGCTGCCAGGGAGGGAAGCAGGGGCAGTCTGGGGGTTAGAGCACTTTCACCGAGTCCTCCTTCCTCAGCCTCGCCATCCCTGCCCTGATTTATAAGCCTGGATTACTTCACTAGTTTGTTCGTTTGTTCATTCATTCATTCACTTACACACTCACTAAGCAACCCTCTCTTTAGCACCTGCTATAGCCAGGCCCTCTTCCAGATGGGTGGGCAAAGCTATGACCACACAGGAAAAATCCCTGCCTCTCAGAGCTTACTGGCTGGCAGGGCAGGTGGTCAATAAGGAAACCAATTAAACAAAACACAGACATAAAATAATATGTACATAATAGGAAAAAAACTGGAATAAGGCCATGAAATGACAGCATGCTATCTTAGACACCATAGTCAGAGCCCATGTCTTGAGGGGACACTGAAACAAATCGCTGAACCAAGCCAGTGAGGTGGTCCTGTGGCTCTCTGGAGTGTTCTGGAAGAGGGAACAGCAAGTGCAAAGGTCCTGAGGTGAGACCCCATTCAAATCCCATCTGGTTGCCAAGCCAAAGATTTGACAAGTTATTTCAGTTCCAGAAATGGGCATGGTGCTGGCGGGAGGGGACTCCGATGGAAGGGGACCCACACAGCTCCCAGTCCAATAGTGGTGCTGACTCGGGGAAGAGGGCTCGCTCTCCTCTGACAGCACTTCCTCCAGCTAGATTCAAATCCTGGTCTGCCACTTCCTAGCTTTGGGGCCTTGGGACATTCCCCTCTCTGAACCTGAGAAGAGCTCAAGCTAACAGAGAAATTGGTACCAGGAGCAGGATAACAAGGCGGGAGAAAGGAACAGATGACAACTGTGGAGCCTATTTATGTGAAATAGAAAAAAAAAACAGTAACTGTCCTGTGGGGCATGCTGTATGGGTTAGCTGAAATCAGTTCTCACCTGTGTGTCCTGCCTTCTCGTCCCCAGACCCCTGCTCATACTCCTCCCATCCAGGGCCCTGCACCCCTCCCTGTGGATGGACCCTCAGCCTCCAGTCTCATCCCCTCCAACTCTAATTCTGTGTGCACCAAGTTGGGGGGGGGGGCGCTTTTCCAATGGTAAATCCAATTCTGCCTCTCTCACAGCCTCTCCCCCACTGAAAATCCATCTATGGTTCCCTAGTGCCCTGGCAATAAACTTAATTTGGCCCTAAATTATCCAGCTCTGTTGACCTCTCTAGACCTTTTTCTCTCACCTTTCCCACTGCAATCCGCACTGAGCCAGGATAAACATCTTTAATCCCCCCCCACACTCCAATGCTGTTTTATCTCACCTCTGGGTCTTTGCATATTCTGTTCCCTCAGACATACGCATTCCCAGTCTTCACTGTTCCCATCCATTCCCCAAACCTTCTGACTGGCTAAGTCCTTCATTAAGGTTTCGGCTCAGATGTCTTCTTTTCTAGAAAGTTCTCAACGCCCCCTGAGGCTGTCTCAGGCAACCCCCTTTCCCTGGCTCACATGGCCCCCTAGGCTGTCCCATCCCTGCCCTGACCCTTCTGCAGCTTCCCGTCGGGTGACACATCTGTCTCCCCTCTGTGCTGGGAGCCCTGTAAAGACAGGGCTAGGCCAGTCGCAGTCACCTCCGTATCCCGGCATCACCTGCACGGGCCCAGGCACAAAGCAAGCAGCTCCTCTCACCTGACTGAGGCCCAGGTGTTTGCTGACATTCTCCGACAGGTAAGCCATGTCTCCCTCGGCAGTGAGCACCATGACGAAGCCCTCCAGGGCCTTCAGGTAGCAGGCATCCAGAGCTTCGCCCCCTGCTCCCACCTGGTTCCACTCCCCTGGTGTCCGGGCCAGGGCAGAGGGGGTTCTCTAGTCAGCCAGCCACGGGGCCACCCTGGCTAGCCTCCCTTTGCCTTCCCTCACTCTGAAGAATTTACAGGTGCCCCCAGGTGAGCAAGAATATATGCCCGTGGTTTGGGAGTCCCAAGGAAGGGGGCAGGGTTTTCCCAGGGGCACAGAATTCTAAGGAGGTGGGGGTCTCCCACAAGAATCGAATTCAAAGGTGGGGGAGTGGTCTCCTAGGAGGCCAGGCAGACTTTTAAAAGGATGGGATCCCTAGGGGTCAAAATTTAAGGTTAAAATTCTGACTAGAGGGAGTCAGAATTCTAAACGGGGGTGGGGAAGGCCTCCCAGGGCTTCAGAATTTCAGAATTCTTGGGGCCTTGTAGATGGGCAGAATTCTAAAGAAGCAGGGACTCCCAGGTGACGAGGATTCTAAAAGGGCAGAGCCTCCCAGAGAAGTAAAATTCTACAGGGCAGGGAAGGAAGTCTCAGGGGCAGAGCCTGCCAGAAGATGGCTCCACATTCCTCGTAAATAAAATGTTTTCAGGGTCCTGGAGATTCCAAGGGTGGGTGGGGGTGTGTGTGTGTGTGTGTGTCTCTCTCTCTCTCTCTCTCAGACCCCCCTGCAGGGTAGAATTCTAACTGGGTGGGAATTCAAGAGGACAGCTCTGAGGGGAGGGGCGATGGACCTAAGGAGCTAGGGAGGGCACGCTCTCAGGTGGTCATTAAAAATTGGGCAGCTAAGCCTCCCAGGGATATTTATCGCAAGAAAGTCTTCCTGGGGGCCAAATCCTAAGGGTTGAAGCTCCCAAGGGAGTTCGATGGCCTCCTATTCCTTAGAATTCCAACTCGAAGGAGGTGGGGCTTCCCAAGGGGCGGGACCGCACACGTGATCGACTCAGGAGGGGGCGGGGCCTCGTGCGGGAAGGGGGCCCCCTCCGCCGGGAAGACGTTAGGGGTTGGGGCCTTGCCCAAGTGGGCGCCCCCGGGGGCGGGGCTCACCTGCGGCGCAGAGGCGGTGCATGCGCAGGTAGCTGATGGTGAGGCGCATGATGGAGGCCTTGTCCAGGTGGGCGCTGACTCCGCGCGCGAAGGGCAGCGTGTGCGCCAGCTGGTACAGCACCTCGGTCTCCTGGCTGCGCCGGCTGCGGGCCGCATCCCGGGACTTTTCCTTGCGCAGCTCGGTGCTCGACCTGCGGACATCGGCAGCGTTCACTGGCGGCGCCCCCGGAAGGGAAAGAGTTGGATGGGACATGCACGTGGGGCACTGCCACATGGGGCCCCGGGCTCAAAGAGGGCAGGGCCGCGACCGTGCACGTCTCGCTGTGTGGCCCGGGCGAGTTCCCGGAGCTCTCTGGGCCTGCGAGGGTTATACTCTGGGGCAGCTCCTAGTCGCGGATTTTATCTGTCCCTGCGCCAGCCCATGCTGCCCCCAGCGCCTCACTCTCTGAGGTGTGCCCAGGGCCGCTGTCCCCTCCCTGACTTATCTGCTGTTTGTTCCCTGGGCTGGGGACGCCTGGGAGACCGGGAGGCCTCTTGCTGGGAGGGGGCTGGCAGAGCTGGCCCCAAGCCAGGGAAGGGAGGGATCATGAAGATGTCAGAAGCCTCCGGGCCCCCTGCCCTCTAGCCTCCCTGAACCCCCTCTCCTGCCCTTTCCCCTCCTCAGCTGAGCTGAATCCTCAGAATCTTAGAACACAGATCTCAAAGTCCAACGACCCACCAACAGGGGCCCTGCTGATGTGACATAGCAAACCAACCGCAGTGTTCTGCCGAGCCAACAGCTAACCACTAACCCCTACCCTTCAATCCGCTTCAAATACCTGACTTCTACGGGTGGGATGAGGTGGGGGTGGAGTTTGAAGGATGAGTATTGTTTTGTCAGAAATATCTGCCACGTATCCAGCTTCTTCCCTGTGCCAAGTGAGTAACTCACATTAAACCCACTAAGAGCTCAGACAACCCCAGCAAGAAGGTAATGACGTTAGCCCATTGAACATATGAGGAAACCAAGGCACAGAGAGGTTGCAGTGTTTGCCCCTAAGGAGTGAGGCCACGTTTGGACTGTGGTCTGCCTGAACTCTTCAGCCTTCTCTGTTCTATGGCCCTGGGTTTATCTCCAGGTTAGTGATTCTCCCTGTCTTAAATGTCTGAATCCAAACAACACAGTTTTTGAAAGAAAAAAAAAATTGGAGTATATTATATATAGTACAGTCTGCATAATCTTCTTTATATTTATAATATTGATAAAACCATTAATAACAAGTTATGAACTGCTGAGCGTGCGTCTGGCACTGTTCTAAGTACTTCACCTATGTGCACTCACTCAATCCCAGGAGGCACCTTAAATTTCCACTTCACAAAGGGGACACCGGGGCTCTGAAAGGTAAAGTCCTTTGCACAAAAAGTCACAAAGCTAGTAACTAACTGGCCAGGATGTGAACTCAGGCAGTGGGGTTCCAAAGCCTTCTCTCTGATTCCTTCCTTGTGACCCACTCCGGGGAAGCAGAACTCTAGGAAGAGAGGCTGTCCCTTCCAAAACCAGAGGCCACTCCTGGGGATGGCATCAACCTCAGGGCCCCAAGCAGACCTGCAGCCCCACCCATGGGCACGATTGGGAGAGCGAATTGGAGAGCGAGGGGTTGTCCTGTCAGGCCCTAGAGGGAAAAAACTCCCTGCATCCAGTGGGAGGCACAGAGGGGGGCAGGCTGGGTGGAGGGGTGGAGGGAGCCAGCGGTCAACCCCATCCCCTCCCTGCTAGCTGGTGGGAGGCGGGGGCCTCCAGTCCTGCTCTGCCCAGAGGACATTCCGTCCTGTCCTGTTCTGTTGCAGCCCTGTTTGTCTTCCTGCCCAGAGGGTGGGGGTGGGCGGGCCTCACCGGAGCCGGGGGCCCAGACAGAGGGAGAGGGAGTGGGAACGGGAATGGGGGTGGGGCCAGCCCCCCCACCTCCCAGGCAGCTGGGCTCTGTAATCCTCTCCGTGGCAGACTTCTCCCTCCATAGAAGGAGCCAGCTGGTGGCGGCAGCGGGACCCTCCTTCCAGCTCCCCGCCTGATCTCCGGACGTTCTTCTGAGAGGAAGTGTGGGCCTTTCGCTGGCTTCAGCTGGCTTCAGAGACGCCTGGGTCTCTGGCCTTTCATTACACGGAGGAGCTAAATGGAGTAGGGACGAGCTCGACCGGAGCAGAGGTCCAGTGTCTTGGCTCCACCATGTATGAGCTGTTTAACTCTGGGACAAACCGCAGGCCCTCCCTGAGCATAACAACACGACCCCACGGGGTTGTTGTAAAAATTACACGAATTCATATACATCAAGGACTTAGAACAGGGCCTGGCCATCGATGAGTGCCATGAGAGGGCTACACTTCTGATTACTCCCTTTTTGTCCACATCGGGAATGGAAGGCTCTGGAGTCTCCTGCACACTGGAGAGATGCATGGGCTTTGGTGGGAACCCCGTGGTCTGGTCTGTGTGCCATCACACACACGACCTTTACACAAGCACCTTGGAAGTAGACCCAAGTGTCATGAGAGTAATCCCGCTCGCTTTGCGGCACTGAGCACTCAAGGAGCCAGAGACCCCCTTAAATCCTCCCAATGGCCCGATGCAGCAGGAAAAATGATCTCCCTTTCACAGGGCCTGAACCCCAGGCTCTGAGCAATGGCCTCACTGGCCCAAGTTACCCCGCTGGTAATCAGGGCCGCCACCACATGGCAGCTGTGGTCCACCAATCTCAAGTGAGTCCCACGGAGCATCTACTTCTACCCAGAACGCTGTCTGACTTAAACACAGTTTGTTGTGACCTGTGGGGTATCCTGCCCCCCAAAGATCAGTTCCCTCACTGCTCCTTATTTTGATGTGGTGCAGGGAAGGGGTGGTATGATTCCCCCCCACCATCACCATTTTCCAGGATATGTCACTGAGGCTCAGAGAGGCAGTCAGGGGCCCCAGGCCACACATTCCAGAAGCAGATGGATGAGCTGGGATCTGAACATGACTTTAGGGCCTGTGCGCTTAAATGTCATGCCTCAGAGGGCATGTCCACCCCAGGAGCCCCTGCCCTGTCCCTCCTTTGCCCAGTAGCCTCAGTGCCTTCCCGTGTCCCACCTCTGCTACCTCCGGATTTCCCCAGCTGGCCAGTCTCCCTGGCTGGCCCCATGCCCAGCCCTGGTCCAGCCCCCTGGCACACTGCCCAGGTTGGGACGTGCAGCTGGAACCCTGCCACCCTTCCCCTGTGTTCCAGCAGAGAACAGGGGGTGGGGCTGGGGCCTTGGAGGCCCCAGGGTGAGGCCTGGGAATGGGGGCTGGGGCCCGGTGGCCTCCCCCCAGCCCCGGCCAAACCAAGAGACAGAGAAGCCCACCTCTGCAGAAATTGCCACCCGAGAGCAAAGGCAAGGAGAAAGTAGGAAGACGCAGAGCCATAGTCAGGGCTGCTCCTGGCCCTCTCTCTTCTGACACTGAGCTGGGTAGTGGGGGTCTTGAAAAAAGTGTAAAGGATCTAGGGGGCCTTAGGTTGTGTCTGGGCAGGGACCTCTCTGGGCACTGCGAGGCCAGAGGCAGGGTTTGGGAAAGGAGTTGGGGTAGGGTCAGTCAGGAGGACTCTGCTCATTCCCAAGGACATGGTAACCCAGTAGGGTGCCTGTACCCTGAGTCCTATCTTCCCTTGGAACCCTCTGATCCGGGGGGCACCGAGGCCCTTACACCCATCAGGGACTTCCCAAGAACATCCCTGCCTGGGGTGGGATGGCAGGAAGCCTGAGTTGGAAGAAGGGAAGGGGGTGAGGCAGTACGGGGGCCCACTCACCATCACCCAGGCCCCCTTTGGCCCAAGTGCCATCCTAGGGGTGCAGGAGGGGACGGAGCGCGGCCGGGATCCGGGTGCGAGTTATGAGTGGGTGGTGCGCAGCACTGGGATGACACCACAGGAAAGGGCTGGCCTTGGTGGGGAGGGGGGAGCGCCCCAGCTCAGCCAAGAGGGGCCCCCACCTAGCCAGGAGGGGGCGCTGGGAGGGGCTGGGCTGAGGCTGGCCCAGAAGGGGTGGGATGGAGTTCCCTGGCAGGCCCAGAGCCAGAGACTGGAATAGAACTGAAGGGGCGAACAGCAGTGGGGGGGGGGGGGCAAAAACATGAGGGTGTGGACAGATCCAATCAGACCTGGGAAGCCAGGGAGGAGGGAAGGGGGTGAGGTTTCCTGGATGCCTCAGATTGGACAAGGGAAACCAAGGGTCTGTAAGATTTTTCCAGGGCCTCAAGAAAACATGTCCAGATAGACCCCTTGGCGTTGGACCCAGAGCACTCAGCAGCTCTGCACCTGCTGGGCGGTGATCACAGAAACCTACCCTCCCGCCAGGAGGACCCAGCTGAACACTTAGGCAGGGCGTGCTCCCATCAGAGCTTGCACTGAATCCGGTACAGCACCCTCCCTGGGGGATTCCCCAAATAAGGCTTGGATGGTGTGGCCCTGTCCACAGTCACAGGCACTGAGTGGGGGTGGAGAGGAAGATAAGGGGCTAGACCTGGGAAGTCGGTCAGGCTGTTTCTCTGTTATTGAAAGGGGTGAGTCTCCCTTTCAAAAGGGTACAGAAAGGTCCCTGGGAAAGGTCCCAGGCAGCTGCTGAAAGGTGACCCCCTCTACTTATTTCTAGGGGACCCAATGTTTGAAAGTCTGTCAGGGACCATCCAATCATAAGGGCTCTCTCTGCTCTTGAACTCTTGAATCTGACTTCCCATTCCAAGGGACTCCCTGGATCTGTGAAAGCTTAGTCTGGGGGCACCCCATATACCCTAGGATCCCCGGGTCCCGTAGCAAGGAACAACCTCAATGCTGGGAATTCGGAGGCCGGTAGGTTCAATACGTGGAAGGAGAATGCCTTCCTCAGAAGCCCGGGAACTACTCGAACACAAGCACCCCCAATTCCGTAGGGGCCCTAACCTGGAGGGAAAGCGAACCCCGAGCAGCAGGAAATTGGGGATCACCACCCCGAAGTCACTCCAGGCTAAAGGGGCGGGGCGGGGCAGCCGGGGACTTGGGGAACCCTCCTCGCCCGCAGTCCGGTAGGATGGTGGGTGCGGCGGGCAAGTACCTCCAACCGCGCGGCCCGGGGCCTCCTCGGCTTGCCCCGTGCATCCCCCCCGGCTCGGGGGTCCCTGCAAGGATAGCCCCCCGCTTCCCATCATTCCTGCCCCGAACCCCAGTACCTGGCACGCTGTAGCCCCAGAGCCATGGCTCGCCGTTGTCGCTCCCGAGCCCTTCGAGGCCCCTAGCCCCCTCCCCTGGCCCTGCGAGCCCCCTCCCCAGCTCCGCCCCCCGCCGCGCCCGGCCCGCGGCTCCGGTTGGACGACGGGTGTGTCACTTCCAAGAAAGAGGCGGGACCAGGCGAGGACCTGAAACTCTCGGAGTGGGGGGATACCGCCGCATACACCGCCCCCCCCGCCACACCCCTAGCCGCGGACTTGCTCCGTAGTGTCGCCCGCAAGGTCCGCGGGCCGCGCCTCCTGGCCCAGCCTCTCTCGCCAAGTTCTGACACCAGCCCTCTCCCGAACCCACCGAGCTCACTCGACCCTGTTACCGCACCCTCTAACCCTCACCCGCAGCCCACCTCTTCATTTTCCCACCCCCGGTCGGGCCCCTCAGACCACCAGGCCCACCCCCTGCAAGTCGCCCAACTCTGCCTCCTCCATCCCCTCCTCCTTATCCACTGACAACTCCCGCTTCTCCCCACCCCCACCCCAGCGCTACATTCCGTCTCGGTCCGCAGCCCCTCTGCCCCCATCCCTGCAGCAAGTACCCCCACCTGACCCGGTCTTCCAGTCTGGCACCCTTTGTACCCCAGCCCTACTTCCTTGCCTCCCTAACTCCCTTTTCAAGTTCCCACCATTGAATGATTAAGTTTATGTCAAGTAAATATGTAAAACCCAAACACACCCATTTTCTAAAAGAGCAGAGAAATGGTATCTTTCTACTAGTGAAGTAAGAAGAGAGAGGTACAAGGTCACCAAGGAGTGGCTAAAGCATTAGGATTGGCTAGGGAACTGTGTGTGTGTGTGTGTGTGTGTGTGTGTGTGTGTGTGTGTGTGTGTGTAGGGCACGGTTTACTAACCCACAGGGGACAGGTATTCTAGATGCAGCTTTGGACAGGGAAAAGGATACTATAGCCAAAGTTTGTAGGATTTGCCCTCCCCAGCTTTGCCCTCACTCAGCTTTCTGGTGGGGAACCACTTCTTTCTGTTCTCCCTCTATTTAATTTGAATAGGGCTGGCCATAGCCCTCTGCTCACCAGCTCCAGGCACACAGGATCCAAACCTAGCCAATCAGTTTATTCTGTCTCCCTGATCACAGTGATTGGTTCAGGGAAGACATGTGACCTAACCTAAGCCAATGAAAACCAACCCTGAGACATTTGCTGCAACTAAAGAAAAAGGTTATTTCTGCCGGAGTTTCCCAGCTGGTAGGAGGTAAGCCCGTTACCAGGAAAGAAGAGACTTTAAGAGATCAAAGTCAATACAGAAGAAAGCAGAAATGAAAATCTGCGAAAGACACTCCTGACATCAGCACTTGGGTACTCGGATCCAGCCATACCTGAACTCCACTTTAATCTCAGAACAATTATGGGGGTTTTTTGGGCTGTTGCTATTTGTTGTTAAATATTACTTTATTCATTTACTTTGTGCTTAGATTAGTGTGAATTGATTTCAGCTGCTTTCACTCAAAAGAAAGAATCTTGATAAACAGAGAAAATATCTCACACGCTCTAGTGTGGAGGCAGTGGAGGACGAGAAAACTAAAGACCTAAATTAGAAAGGGCTTCAGGGGAAGCAGTGTCCTCCATGAGGAAGCAGGGGCTATGCAAGACATAGCAGAGAGTCAATGTGGGGATTTACAGCACCAGAGGAAAACTGGCACTTCTGAAACACACACTGCAACAGAATTTACAAATACGCATGGATACACCAAGCATCTATGGTCTAGGTTAGCATTAAGCTTCCCTCCGTGGTTCCTGGCAGCTAAGGCAAGAGGGGGAATGTGTTTGTTGAAATCGTTTTTATTTTTTGCTGAATGGATGTGTTGTTTGTTTCGAGAAACAAGATTTGTTCCTGAAACTCAACTTTAGCAGAGACCTTTTTGTTATTAAAAGGTAGAGTGATCTGAGTCACCAGGGACTGTGGGAGATCTGTGGAGTTGCCTCCCCTAGCCTCTCAAGAACAGGATAAGTAGCAGTGAGGAAGGTAAAGAAAGGGCTGGGGAAAACTATTCTGGACAGAGGGAAGAGAATATAACAATGTGGAGTGTTGGGACCGTGGGGGCACCTGAGTAGGAGACCACCTGCAACCTGGAGCATTAACGAGAAGAGGTGGGAGGTGATGGCGGGCTGGTGCATACAGGTGAGCCCCAAGCGGGTCTGAAAGGCATTAAAGAAGATAGGGCAATCTCCTGAGGGCACTAAGGAGCCATGGCAGTTTTAAGCAGGACAGAGACACCGTGGGTACCTTATAAAAATCCCTCTAGTTGCTCTGTGGAGAGTGGAGGCATGATGGAGTGAGACAGGAGGTCGGAGAAGAGGAAGGAGGCTGGGCATAATGAAGACCGGGGCCAGGGTGAAGGAGAGGAAATGGACTGAAGAGACGATGAGTTTCACATAGCAACACCTCACTATATCAGTATCAATCAACGGTGGCACACCCAGCAAGAGAAGGATGAACTACTGATAGACATCCAGCAGGGAAGAATTTCAAGATCCTTATGCTGAATGAAAGAAGCCAGACACAAAACTAAGTACACTATGTGATTTCAATTACATGAAGTTCCAGAATGGGCAAGGCTGATCGTGGGGGGTGGGGTGGGGTGGGGTGGTGGAGATCAGGACAGTGGTTCCTTATCTTGAAGGAGTTTGGGTTACAAAGGTATATGCGTTTGTCAAAACCCAGCAAATCGTACTCTTCAGATTTGTGCCTCTTGTTGTCTGTAAGTTTTACCTCAAAATAGAAAAATATGAAGGGCAAACTATTATTGATAGACAGGTAGAAGGACTCAGGGGATATGGTACTAAATATACAGGAGGAGCTGTTGCAGGCACTGGGACTACCGTGGTGAACAAGACAGGTCAAGATCCCTGACCTGCCTTCATGGAACTTACACTGTGTTTGGGCAGACAGACTATACACAGAAACGTAAGTGAAATATATAGTATGTTTTATTGTGACAAGTGCTATAGAGAGATGTAACCCAGAGAATGGAGGGCATAGTGATTTTTGGCAGTGAGAGCTATAATTTTAAACAGTTTGGTTATGGAAGAGCTTAATAAGAAGGTTTCATCTGAGCAAAGACTTGAAGATGAGGGGGGAACCCTGTGGATTTCTGGGAGAAGAGTGTGCTAAACAATGAGAACAGCAAGTGCAAAGGTCCTGAGGCTGGACTGGCCCGGTAAGTTCAGGGATCAGCAAAGAGGCCAGTGTGGCTAGAGCAGGGGGATGGATGGGGAGAGCAGGATATGAGGTCAGAAAAAGTGGTGTGGGGTCTGAGGTGGACAGTGGTGTGGAAGATCACGTAGGATGGGTTTTTAGGCTATGTGTGGACCTTGGCTTTCACTCTGAGGGAGATGGGAGCATGGGAGGCTTTTGAACAGGAACATGGCATCTGAGTTAGGTTTGAATGAAGTTCCTGTTCCCTTCAGGTGGAAAAGAATTGGAAGCTCTCACACTTACAACACAAACCACCCCACAGAGAGATTTATTTTGCTCATGAATTGCCATCTGACAGGGCTCAGTGCAGACAGCCCATCTCCACCCTACTTGGTATCAGCAGGGGCAGCCCAAAGAGGTGGGCTGGAATAATCTGCAGCTTCCCCACTCACTGGCCTGGCACTTGTTGCTGCTACCAGAGGGGACCTCACCTGTGGGCTGTGGCTGGGACATCTACATTCGACCTTTCCATGGGGTCGCTTGGACCTTCTCACATCATGGCAGCTGGGGCCAAGGGAGATGAAGAGGGAGCAAGGAAACAGGCAGGAGCTGTGTCTCTTTATGACCTGGATTTGGAAGCCATGCAGTGTCCCCTGCATGCCCCTTTCTCAAGTCAGTCCCAAGGTCCTGCCCAGCTTCCAGGGGAGGGAAGAGACTCCACTTACTGATGGGAAGGGGCCAGCTTGCACGGGGAAGAACAATGCAGAACTTGAAATATTCCTATGGCCGTTTGGGGGAATATCTGCCAAACTCCTCATACGACAGTATCTTGGAGCTCTGCCTAGAAGCAGCCCCACGGGGATGGAGTCTTGAACCTTGAGATACCGGAGAGGGACGGGGGATAGGGTCCCCGCAACTGTGCACACACCCAAATCTGGTAAGTCAGTATCTCTGGCCACTCTCTCCTGTACATCTGCTCATACATTTTATCCCTAGTGTTCACCTCCCTATGTTCACCCTCTCTACTGCCAGGGATGGGAAGGAGTTGCTCCAAACCGCCTTTTTTTTTTTTTTTAAGATATTATTTATTTATTTTTTGACAGAAAGAGAGCAAGCGCACAAGTAAGGGGAGCAGCAGGCAGGGGGAGAAGGAGAAGCAGGCTCCCTGCTAAGCAGAGAGCCCAATGCGCAGCTCAATCCCGGGACTCAGAGATCATGACCCAAGCCGAAGGTAGATGCTCAACTGACTGAGCCACCCAGTCGCCCCTTTTCCTAACCTCTTTACAGCTACCTCTTATGATCTGATTCTCTCTCCACTCTGCTTTCCCCAAGCTCTGACTCCTAATCACGTGGGTTTATAAAGGCCAGCTGGCATTCTTGGAAAACTGCCAGGGGCAGAAAATCCCTCCAGACTCAAGCCAGGACTAACCTGGAATTAGGTGATGGAAATAAACAGCATGGGCCATAAGTATCATGCAGGGCTCCTGTGCCGAGCACTGTACTAAGCCCTTCGCATTCCTGCTCTTACTAGAACATCACGGCAGCCCCATCAGGTATTTCCCTGTAGTGGAGACTTATTGAACCCAGCCTGCCTGCCTGGGTTCAAATCTTGGATCTCTTGCTTGTCAGCTGTGTGACTTGGGCTAGTTACTTCTCTGTGACACGTAGAGTTGTTTCTGAAAAAAATGGATTTGATTCAAAACCACACTGTTGCCCGGTGTAGATTAGATTATTGTCTCCTGAGCTCCAGTTCGTCCTTGTTACAGAACCGCACATCCCTGATTTCACTATGTGCCCGTGGAGGCCCTCCTGAGTAAATCACAGACACTCCTTGGCCCATTTGGTCATGTGACATCCATCGCTTGGGCCAACCAAAGGGGGAAGATGCTGCTGTCATAACAGGCACACACCAAAGACTCCACCAAACGTGGCGTGCCTCCTCTTGGGAGGACACAGCAGCGCCAATGATATCCTTTCACCAAAATAACCGAACCTGAATCTGATCAAACTTCCGGATTGTAATTATCCATTCATAGGAAAGACAGTGGACAGAAGAACACAATAAACGACACCATGAAGAAATAGTCACCTGGATGGAGCCTGCAGGAAACCCTAGGCCAGCACTGGCCAATAGAATCTTCCATGATGATGGAAATGTTCTCTATCTGTACTGTCCAGTATGGTAGCCACTGGCCCTGCAGAACTACTGAGCCCTTGAAATGTGTGCAGTAGGACTGAGGAACTGAATTTTTTATTTTTAGTTTCTGGGGTAGCTCCTTCTTTTCTTTTTTGATTTTTCATTTTTACAGATTTTATTTATTTTTAAGATTTTATTTATTTATTTGACAGACAGAAATCGCAAGTAGGCAGAGAGGCAGGCTCAGAGAGAGGGGGAGGCAGGCTCCCTGCCGAGCAGAGAGCCCGATGTGGGGCCCTGGGATCAAGACCTGAGCCGAAAGCAGAGGCTTTAACCCACTGAGCCACCCGGGCGCCCCTTCTTTCTTTTTTAAAAGATTTATTTATTTTAGAAAGAGAGAGAGAGCAGGAGAGCAGGAGCGAGTGGGAGGAGGGGCAGAGGGAGAGAGTCTCAAGCAGACCCCCCCCTGAGCACAGAGCCCCACCTGAGGATCGATCCCACAACCGGAGATCACACTCTGAGCCTAAACCAAGAATCAGCCCCTCAACCGACCGAGCCACACAGGTGCCCTGGAGTAGCTCTTTCTTTACCTTTTTTTTTTTTTTAGGTGAAATTCACATACCATAAAATGCACCGTTTTAAAGTGTGTAATTCAGTGACCTTGAGTACATTCATGATGTTGTGCACACATCACCTGTATCCAGCCCTAAAACGCTTTCATCAGCCCAAAAGAAAACCCACACCCCCTCAGCCCTACCCGCTCCAGCCCCGGGCAACTACCACCCTGCTTTTTGTCTCTGTGGATTCACATATTTTAGACATCTCATGGAAACGGAGTCATAGAATAGGTGTCCTTGTGTGTCCAGTTTCGTTCACCTAGCACAGCGTGTGCAAGTTTCGGGCAGTAATGCACAGGACGGCTTGTATCACAACTTCATTGCTCTGCGTGGGTATTACTGTGTTATTCCACTGTCTGGCTAGTCTACATTTTGCTTCTCCATTCATCAGCTGATAGAAATTTGGGTTTGCTTCTATCTCGTGGTCGTTACGAACAACACTGCTGTGAACAATCACAGGCAAGTATTTGCCTGAACACATGTTTTCAATTATTTGGGGGTACCTGCCTAGAAGGTGGACTTGCTGCTGCTTCTAACTTTTTGAGGAAATGTAAAACTGTTTTCCACAGCGACTATGCCGCTTTATATTCCCACTAGCAATGAACAAGGTTTCCAATGCGCCCACACCATCACTAACGTAAGGGTTATGGATCCATGACGATGGGGAAGGGAGAAGGACCCCCCCCTCTTCTGCTTGAAAGTTAATTGTCCACTAGACACCCCCCACACCCACACACACACGGCCAGGTGTTCCTGGATTAAATGGATTAAACTGTTTCTACCTCTTTCATCTCTGAACTGATGACAGAAGGCTGCCTTCTGTTTTTCCAGCTTGCTGAGGGCCTGTCTTGGAAGGATGGCAGTGGATCCCAAGAATTGGGGGAGGGGATTGTCCCATCACAATCGGAACAGGTCAGGGGTACTCAGTTTGGAGTTTAAGAGGCCTGGATCAAATCCGGGGTTTACCATTTTTTTTTTTTTTTTTTTGAGAGTGTGTGAGAGGGGAAGAGCAGAAGGAGAGGGAGAGAGAATCCCAAGGAGGCTCCATGCCCAGTAGAGCCTGGCGTGGGGCTTGATCTCACAACCCTGAGACCATGACCTGAGCTGAAGTCAAGAGTTGGATGCTTACCCGACTGAGCCACCCAGGCACCCGAAAGTTACATAGTGTCTTGATGATTCAGGTTTCCTCTTCTGTATGATGGAGATATAACAGTCCCTCCGTCTCAGAGACAGTGGTGTGGATTTAATGAGAGCAGGCATGTGTGTGCTTAGCACAGTGCCCCACGTGTGGTAAGCTCACAGGATCAGGGGCCATTCACTTGCTCATTCATTCCCGAGCTCATTCACTCAAGCATTCACGATGTATCTATTCTCTGCCTGATGGAAAGGACACAGGAATTCACCAGAATATCTCCTGCTGGCTGAGGGGCTCCAGCTTGGAGGGTGGACAGAAAAGGCTCAGACAGGCACTTTTGCTACCCACCTGTCTGCAGGCATACACACGTCCCGTGCATGTCGATGTCACACACGTAGGTGTCACAAAACAGGCTGCCGTGCACGCACGCCAGGATCAACCACCGTGGATTGTGACACACATACACGTGTGTCATACCTTAAGACTAAGCCCTGTGTCTTAGCCTTGGGCACACCTTGACATTAGCATGCCTGTCGATGTGGGCACGTGGAGGCCTGCTGGCACAGTGACTATCTGCGTTCTGTAAATAACAGCACCCATCATCCAGGAAACAGGCGAAAGCTCACACCCCCATCTAGGGTCCCACCACGTCCTGGTTTCCTGTACAGATGCTGATGCGTATGTTTGTGTTGGTACCGGTAAGTGCCGGGGGGTGGTGTGAGTGCCGGATGATGGGTGGATGTGGTGGCCCAAGTCTCTGCCCCTTCCCTCCCACTGGCTTCCTCAGCCCTCTGGTGTCCCCAGCAAGAGAATCTCTCACTAGACTCTGCGAGGCTGGGGAGCCCCCTCCCCAGAGCCCTGAGCCCCAACTCACCTGCTCATACCTGTCAGAGCTCAGTGACCTCGGAAGCCAGGACCCCATCCCCAGGAGGTGTATGGAAATCTAAGGTTTCTGGCAACTGGTGGCTGGGACCAGGGACCCCAAGCCCCTTGTGATGCACTTTGCAGCCCTGATGAGGAGGGGTTTCCTGGGTCCTGCTGGAGTCTGCCTGTGCAGGAGAAATCCCTTCCTGTCAGAGGCTACAGAGGCTCCCATTCTGTATCTAAACAGCAAGAATTCTGCACTATTTCTACCTGCTCTGAATTTTCCAGAAAAGCAAGTCCATGGGAATCAAGGGAAGATCACACCCTGTTTGGGGCAGAAGTTGTTCTGGGAGTGTTTACCATTTCAGAGACTCCTATCATCACCATCTCCCTCCTCATCGTGGCGTTTGATTCCCAATCTAGCCGGCCACTCTGCTTTGCCTCCTCCTGGGGTCCACATGGACAGATCAATGTTCTTATTTAGCCCTTATCCCAAGACGTCAACGACAAAGAAAAATAGATATCTGACACTTGTCTTATTCACCTGAAATCTAAATGTATAATTCACCAACAGCAGGGACAGCTGGATGTTGTGTCTGTGAGCACTGAGCGAATGGAGCACTTCCCGTTCCTTATAAATTATAGGCTCTCCGTCAGCCACTCCTAATGCCAAGATCCAAACACGTCTGAAATAGGAAAAGACGGTTGTTGAACTTGATGGCAAAGCCTGACCTGACACAGGCTTTTTTTGGTAATCTCTGTTCACCCCACTTTGAGGTGAAGAGCCCACATTTCCCTGCAGAAATACTGAAGTGTCTGATTCCAGGAGCCACCCAGACCCCAGCTGGGCTGTTAAGCCCACGTGCCACGTGTGTGCACCAACTTTCTAAAACCTAACCACCTCCTCGATTCTTCAATGCACGTGTCTGGTGAAGGACAGAGGACTGTATTTTTCTTTTGTTTCTTCTCTATATTACAGGCAACGCATCACAATGAACTTCAGGTAGAGATTATATGCACGGGTAAGGTGGGCTGTGTACGGATTTCATTTCACAATAATAAAAGGATATTTTAAAATGTCTCTTTTTTATTTTTTCTAAGAAGTTATTTATTTGACAGAGAGAGAGAGAGCACAAGCAGAGGAAGCAACCGCTAGAGGGAAAGGAAGAAGCAGGGTCCCTGCTGAGCAGAGAGCTCGATGCAGAACTCGATCCCAGGACCCTGGAGTCATGACCTAAGCTGAAGGCAGACACTTAACAGACTGAGCTACCCAGGCACCCCCTAAAATATCTATTTTTTTAAAGAGGGATACTGGATTGAATGGAACTGGATTGAATGGAGGTGAGAACTGAAATTCGAAGCCAGTGGTTCCAAAAATATGGTCAGCAGACCCCCAGGGGTTCCCAAGATCCATTCATGGGATCCACAAGGTCAAAACTATTCTTATAATTCTCAGATGTCATTTGCCTATTATTTTCCCCAGAGCGCAGTGAGGTTTTTCAGAGGCTATGTGATACGTGATGGTATCATTGCTCTGATAATGAAATGGATTTATTATTGCTATTTCAAAATGAATAAATACATCTTAAAAAACTTTGTCTAAACTTCTGTAAAGTAAATATGGCTAGCCATCCAGTGGCGTGCCAGTGCCAGCCCCTAGCGACCCACAGACCCGACTGTTAAAGCTTCGGGACCATGTGAGCCAGCTGTTAAACTTTGATAGTTTGAGGGGCACCTGGGTGGCTCAGTCATTGCACATCTGCCTTCAGCTCAGGTCATGATCCCAGGGTCCTGGGATCGAGTCCTGTATCGGGCTTCCTGCTTAGCAAGGACTCTGCTTCTCCCTCTCCCACTCCCCCTGCTTGTGTTTCTTCTCTCTTGGGGTATCTCTCTCTGTCAAATAAATAAATAAAATCTTTTAAAAATATTAAACTTTGGTAGCTTGAGATGGGCCACAGTGGGAGTATTTACACAGTGGAAACACCGGGCCACCGGGTTACTTTTCCTTCAGACAGCTGGTTTACCAGTACACCACCCTGTATACAGCTTGTGTAAATGAAAACTCTTTGGGGGTCTTCAATGATTTTTTTAAGAGTATGAATGAGAAAAAAAAAAGAGTATGAATGAATTCAGAACCGCTGGTCTGTCTAAAAACCGGGCCCTCCCTAATCTAACCTGAGGTGCCCTCTGGTGGTAGAAATTAGCGTGGATGTGACGATCCCCACACTCAAACCTACATCCCTGAAGAGTGTGTGTGTGTGTGTGTGTGTGTGTGTGTGTGTGTGTGGTTGTGAAGAAATAGCAACATAGAAAGGTCACATCGGTTAGATATTTTTGGTGGCTTGATTTTACATTTTAAGATATTTTAAAAGTAATCTCTACGCCCAACGTGGGGCTCGAACTCACAAACCCGAGATCAAGAGTCACACACGCTCCACGGACTGAGCCTGCCAGGTGCCCCTGGTATTCTATTGTAATTATCAATTCATTGAAAGATGACACACCAGGGACTGTTACAAGCTATTTCACATCACCTAACTCCATTCTCACATCTATCCTGGGCGTAAATATTAGTACCTCACTTTTGTTTCCTGAGCCATCTGAGGGTGAGTGGCTGGTATCACGCCTCATCGCCTCACCTCTGTATCTCTGGCGTGTGACTGCTGGAAACACCGGCGCCGCTCCTACCTATGTGTACTTGTGACTTGTCTCCTACCTCTTCTGCAGCTCAAGTCTCTTTCCACCCTAATCTTGCCCCTCTTTCTCTCAGCCTGTCCATCACGAAATACTCCACCGGAGTCCTTGCTCTCGCCTTTGGAACGGACCAGCACCGCACAGCCTGGTTTAAAGAACTCAAGAGGGAGGCAGCTGTTAGAAACTTTGAACCCCATAGGGGCGCCTGGGTGGCTCACTGGGTTAAAGCCTCTGCCTTCAGCTCAGGTCATGATCCCAGGGCCCTGGGATCGAGCCCCTCATCGGGCTCTCTGCTCAGCAGGGAGCCTTTCCTCCTCTCTCTGCCTGCTTCTCTGCCTACTTGTGATCTCTGTCTGTCAAATGAATAAATAAAACCTTTAAAAAAAGAAAGAAAGAAACTTTGAACCCGGCAGGGGGAATCGCCTGTGTGTCTGTCCTCCCTCGGAAGCCCTCACCGTCCACTAGGACCTCGGGCTCTGTCTCTGGGTGGGCCTGGGATACTCTGATGATGAGCTCTTCTTGCACTGTGATAAGTGGGCACAGCCCCGTGCTCTAAGGAGCCAGGAGCGGAGGGTCCCAGCTCTAGTTCTGGCCCCGTTCACCCTGCCACAGGGGGAGCGGAGGGCGCAGCAAGGCTGGAATTGCAGAGAGGTGAGGCCTCCCTGAGGCTGCACCGGGCACCCCACACTTGGGTGGAAGAGAGGACGTCCCCTCTGAGCTGGAGTCTCATTGGGTTGAGGTCAGGGACACTGAGGTGACAGGTCACTGCCTGGGGAGGGCCAACGCTTCATTCCCACAAGGCAACACAGGGCTCTGGGTTCTGGGGAGGCCCCAGTACTAGAGGCTTTGAGCACTTGGGCTACGAGGGGCGGGACTTCCTGACCTCTGCCCTTGGTCCCTCTTGTGGATGGTGGCCTCGCTTTCCTCCCAGAGCATCAGGAAGCTCTGGGAGACACACGGCCTCAGGGCTGATCTGGTTAAGGTTTTCCTGCTTGAGCCCCGTCCCACCCAGCTCCAGAGATACCTGGTCTCCAGCAGGGGCCTCCCAGAGAATACAGCACGGACAGGACAGTGGAACCAGGAGGAAGATCCACGGAGTCTGCCCCGGTTCCTACAAGGACAGAAACCTTCCTGCTGTTCTCTGAGTGGCTGTCCTCCTCTGGCCCTAGGTGAGGGCCAGTTGCTGGACACAGTCGGTGTAAGATCCTCGGAAGAAGAAGGGTCCCCTGGCTACAATCACAGCCCATTTCAATGCGGCCTCAGGCGCCCAAGCTCAGTGGGATGTCAGTGCGGCTCCAGCGGACACTGCTCTGGCTGAACGCACTCCTGCTGTCATATTATGTTCTGTGTTAGCTCCCAGCCATGTTGGCCCCCCTCTTAGGGCCTCCAGCAAGGAGTTCAAACCCAGATGCCTCCCTGCCTTAAAGTCAATATCCCAGAAAATCAGGGTCTTGGAGAGAAAAGGTTTATCTCTCCTGTTTACCTGTGGCCTGAGGTCTGAGACCCAGGCCCACTCCTGAGGACCCTCTGCTTCTCCAGTTGGAGAATCAGCAGTGGGTCTGGAAGACACCCCTCACCCACCTGCCCTCGTGGGTGTGCCCTTAGGCTGTGGCACCCTCCAACCATTCAGCCAGAACTCAGAGCCTAACCATTTGCTAGTAGTACCATCCACCTCCATGTAATAAAGAGGAAGACTCCACTTTTCTTCCTTTTTTTTTAAATTTAATTTATTTATTTGTCAGAGAGAGAGAGCACACACAAGCAGGCAGAGTGTCTGGCAGAGGCAGCGAGAGAAGCAGGCTCCCTGCCGAGCAAGGAGCCCGATGCGGGACTCGATCCCCAGGACCCTGGGATCATGACCTGAGCTGAAGGCAGCGGCTTAACCAACTGAGCCACCCAGGCGTCCCAAGACTCCACTTTTGATGTTAGATCCTGACAGCTTCAGCCCCACACCCCCCCTTCTGTTGCACATGCGCAGACCTATCAGAGAGCCAACACGCTCCCTCCCTGGGTACCAACAGGAGGTTCCAACCACAAAAACCCACCCCACATCCAGGAACCCTCACTGACCCCAAGTCCCAGCCCAGAGTAAGACCAAAACCACCCTTTACCTCATCTCACGCCTGGATGGTTCAGTTGGTTAAGCTTCTGCCTTTGGTTCAGGTCATGATCTCAGAGTCCTGGATGGAGCCCCGAGTCTGCTTCTCCCTCTGCCCCTCTGCCCACTTGTGCTCTCTCACTCTCTCTTAAATAAATAAAACCCTGAAAAAAAATAGCATGTAAAATACATTAAAATATATATTGTATGTATACATACAAATACACAAAATACATATATATAGTATGTATATATTATATGTATGTATGTATATAAAATTTCTGGGCAGGAGCTGTCCAGCCTCCCAACAGGAGACACTAGACTCTCATAAAATATTTCACAACCAGCTGCCTCCTTGTCCCCCATCCTGGCCCTGAGCCCCCTGGTTGTCACTGTCCAGGGACAAGTTGATCATCTGTACTGGTCCCAGAGCTCTGTGAAGACAAGGACTAGGGCTGCTGTGGCTAATGCCATGTACCCAGCTGTTAGGGACTCTATCTCTTTCCACTCAGGATGCTCAGCGTCTTAGAGGAATGAGGAGTATCTTCCAACCCCTATCCTGGGGTTGGGGTCTTCTCTCACCCTGGGTCCCAGGATGTAAGGAAGACCCCGGCTGGAGGACCCACTGCAGGTCACAGACATGGGCTGGACTATCACTCCCGGCCCACCTCCCGAAGTGCAGGGCCAGCCCCTCCAGAAAGGACAGGAAGGTCCAACCCTCAGACACCCGTGGACAGGTCCCCAATGAGTGTTCCCACAACTCCTGGGGACTGCTGGCAGATCTGTACTTTTGGAAGGTGAAACAGAAAAGGACATTTCCTTTCCTTCCATCACTGGCTCCACCCCTGGCTTCCCATTTTGCTCCAGGAGGTAGTAGCCGACTCCCTCCGGGCACATGAGAGCATTATTTCCACACTCGCTCACAAGGTCCTCCCCCCCGCACCCCCCACCAAGGTGAAGAGCAGGAAGTACCTCTTCATATCCTCTTGTACAAGAATATTCATAGCCGAATTATTCCTAATAGGCTCAGACTGGAAACGACCTACATGTCTATCACCTAATGAACGGGTGTTGTGTGGGTCTCAGCCTCCGACAGTGACGGTACCCGCTAGGAATGCCTGAGGTGCTCACCTGGGCCCATACATGTGTGTGGGTGTGGGGGGTTAAGCCCCCACAGGCATTTCCCCAACTGGAGCCAATGTTGTGGCTGGACCCGCCTTAGCGGTTCTTCTTACAAACACGGGGCACCCTTAGCAAATACCCCCAGGGGACTTTGAATAAGACTGATCACTTGCCAAGTCCTGGAGGGTACACGGCATGCCTGGGACCATAGAGTGAGGTCCCAGCTAGCGAGGAAGGGACGGCGCACGCACCCAGGGGCTCCGCCTCTGTTAGGGGCTGAGGCTGGAGTGTCTAGGGTTTCACTGGTTCACTCTTCATTGGCAAATTTAAAGCCTGAGAGCAGGAGGGCCACTCAAGCAGCCGACCATCCCGGACTTTCCGAAGGGCAACTCCATGGCTGGGGGTAGTCTCCTTTCTTATCTGGTCATTTTTTTCCTTTGAAAATCCGTATTTCTAATTCCATTCTCCCACACAGAAACCATGGCTCCTCCCACGACGTCAGTGGATGTCGCCATGTGCTCAGTCCTACACACAAAACGATTATGCCATAGGAAGATTTTTGTTTGGACAGAGTCGGAATCACCGACCTTTCTCATATGTCATCATAAGGCAACTGCTACCACTTTGTTTTAAGCTTTACCCTGTATTTTCTAATACTTGTGTTGCTTTTCCTTTGGCATCATTTTCACCCAGCTCAATTAATGACTTTTTGAATGACGTAAGCTGGGATCTAAATATTTTCTTTCAATCACACTGGCCCATTGGTCAACGCTTACTGGCCCGTGGGGCACAAGCACTGAGGCCAGTCCTGGGTTTGGAATTCCAGGAGAGGCGAATTTTTTTTCTTCCTAGGGCAGGGGATTCCTGTCTGGTCCTCGCTCAGTGCAGCCCCGCCCCATGCCCGATGCCTGCCAGGGGGCACAGCAGCCGCGTCCTCCCCCCACCCCGGACAGGTGGAGACAGGTGGGACCCCCGCTCAGCGCTGACACCTCCCTCCCTGTGCAGTTGTGCGTGTCCAGTTCCCTGTCCCACAGCCTGGTGAGGCCAATGCAAGAATCCCGAGCCTTGTGATGAAGATGGGGTCTTACTCAGTAAAACCAGGAGATCACGGTATCTTGAAGTTTGTTCATGGGTGGGGAAAGTGTGCATACCTTGTCACCTCTGGAGCAGAGAAGGCACCACACATCTACCATTTCTGACACCTCCCAAACCTTCAAGCTCCCAGGATGACAGTCTACGTAAAATGGCAAAATTTATGAAGGGCCTTGTGTCTTGTATCTGCCAAGAAAAGGGCTTTGGTCGTGAAAAACGTGTCAGAGATGTGTTCCCAGTTGCCAGCCTGGGGATTGCGCCTACTGAATTTGGCTGTAGGGGAAGTGTCAGGGCCCTGGGCACCTTCCAGAGCAAACTCATCCCTCATGATTGTCCAGAATCAGAGAAAAGGGACCTGTCACTCTACACAGGATAGATTCAGGTTGAGTGTCTCTTGTCTCCAAACACCACACCATGTCCCGGATCTAAGTCAACAGCAGACCCCACTCACCAGGCTCATTTATGAAGCAGAATCCGGCAGGTCCTCCTGTCACCCCGTCCTCTGTCTGCTGACACTGAAGAGGGATAGAGAAAGTGAGCAAGAGAGAAGGAGAGAGTCATAGATGGAGGGACAGACAGAACGTAGGCAGGGCAGTGGAAAAGAGAGACCCAAGAAGGACGCACTCCCCTCCTGCCCCACATTGGCCTTTTCTGACCTGCTCTCTCCATGTTCTATACCCCAGAGCAGCCTTCTCCTGGCTGTGGATCTCCCCATGTCAGTCAGTGATAGCACCACTTGAGTTGGTCATGAGTGATACTGTTTTTATTTTTTTATTTTCTAAAGATTTTATTTTACTTATTTGAGAGAGAGCATGAGCTGGAGGGAGAGGCAGATGGAGAGGGAGAGGCAGGCTCCCCTGCTGAGCATGGAGTCCGACACGGGGCTTGATCCCAGGACCCGAGCTGAAGGCAGATGCTTAACCGACTGAGCCACCCAAGCTACTTTCTGACAAATTTTCAGAAAACCAGTGACATGTGGAGGAGATACACCCTGAACACAGTGCTTTCATCCATCCACCCATTCATTCACTCATTATTCCCTGAGCACCTGCTCTGTCACCAGCCCTGTGCTAATCGGGGACACAGTAGTGACTTAGCCCCAGGCCCTGCCCTTCAGTTCTTATGTCCAGTGGGGGACATAAGACCAGCCCAGACAATAGTAACCCATAGTGAGTAGGGTTGGGAAGGAGGGCCAAAGACATCCAGGATGGCTTCCTGGAGGAAGGGACATCTGAGCTATGACTTTAAGAGTGAGCAAGAACAGACTATCAGTGGGGCTCAGCCTGGGAAGGCAGAGAGCAGGGCCAGTCACCCTCTGGGCCTCAGTGGGGATTTTGGACTTAACTTCACAGGGTCCTTAGTAGGGATGGAAGTGGTGAGGTTTCAGACTGTGGAAGAGCCCTTTGTCTGTCTCCTGCGAGGGGGGTGGACGGGAGGATTGAGACAGGAGGCAGGAAACCAGGGAGGAGTCTTCTGAAGCAGAAACAATGGTGCAATTACCAACGTCCTCCCCAAGGGTGCACGTTCTCCTCCCAGCCCCACTCTCCCCTGCTCATCAGGCTTCCCCTCTCCTCAGCTCGCTGCAAGAGAAAGAAGTGTTCTAACTGTGGGCCAGGACACTGAGTCTGGATGTAAAAGGAGTGAGTTTGTCAGGATGGGTACTTTTAAAAGGATAAGAGAATAGACTAGAAATAGAATTGTAGGCACTGCAGAGAATCTTGACCATTACAGGGTATGAAACTTTCTTTAGGACCGTAAGCCATGCAACGATGCACCGTTTATTTTTCCTAGTGAATCGCACACAGATGGTTAAGAAGCGCGGGGACACCAGAGGCTCAAGCACAAGCTTGCTGTCCTTTCCAAAGAGCCACTGACTGGCTGCCCCATCACATCCAAAAAATGCATTCGGCTCTCACAGTCCGAGTCCCAAGTGTTTCCTGGGGAGGCTGAAGGCAGGCTCAACATGACTGTGGGTCTTCACGCCCCTCCCCTTTTAGCAGCTCAGCCTCCTCTGTTGTCATGGGAGTCCAGTAGGTTTCCTAGTAGGGGTAGGGGTGTCTATCAGAGTCCCAGGATAAAGTCCCAGCCCCAGCTCTGTGGCTGCTCTGCCCACAAACTGCTCTGGAGCCGAGATTCGAGAACCGTGGTGCCCAGGATCTTTGGTAAGGATCCACGGGGCACTCCCCCCAAGCTTCTGTCTTGTTGCATCCCGAATGGACCCCTGAACCTCAAACGTAATGCTCGATTCTTGGCTTCCTCCTTGGTCATCACCCCCAGGCCAGCTCTGGCTGCAGCTCAGTCTCCCCCCGATCAGCAACTATTAGACCCGACCCTTCCCGGAGCGCTTCCTGCCACCCTGAGTCCGTGTCAACATCCACTCTGAGCTGCGGCCCACGCTGAACGCAGCTCAGTGACGTCATCTGCTGTACCCCAGCTCAGTGACGTCATCTGCTGTACCCCGGTGCTGACCGGATGCTTACGCTCTCTCCATCGTTCTCCTGTCCCTCTGCTCGTCGGCTGCTGCCTCCCATTCTGAACTCGTGAGCTCAGGCTCGGGAGGAATCGCAGGTGAGAGCAGGTGGAATGTGGCGGGAGGAGATGGTACCGTGGATGGAGGTGGGGGCTCCAGAGATCCTAGGCCAATCCTTGGAATCCAGCCCAGCTCTGACTCCCCCAGATACTGGACTGTGGGTGTAGCTGCTGGTGCTCAGGTACAGAAAGGCCGACAAACCTCCCGGAGCGGTGGTGAGGGGGCCTGCCTCTGTGGCTCCAACCGCACCTTCTGCCTCTGCTTCCAGCACTGCTTCCCCAAGTCCTTGAGCTCTCAGCTCGGGCTGCTGAGAGGTGTCAGATCCCAGGCATGAAGCTCAACTGCGCCAGGATCTGTGTCCAAGTTAGGGACCCAGTCCCTAACTCAGGGAGGAAGGAGAGGCTCAGGGAGGCTCACAGAGGAAGGAGAAGTGGATGGAGTTTTGTCATCTATGGTCCATCCAGACGAGCAAGCCTGCTGTGTTTGTAACATTTCCTTTTGGGCAACTACGTCTCTCTCACCTCCTTCCCTGTACTCCCTTCCCCTCCTCCCTCTCTTCTTCTTCCAGAATTGCTTTTTGTCTGAACCACCCTAGGATTGGAGCCAGACGCCACCCCATACCCATTTAATAGCTGCTCCTCCTCCCCTCCTACACCGGCCCCTGGCAACCTCCAGTCTGCATTCCGTCTGCATGGGTTTCCTATTATTTTAGACATTTCGTATGAAGGGACTCAGTCCTACCATATGTGACCTTTTACATTACGTGACTTCCTTCCTTCGTAGAGCTGAATAATATTCCATGGTGCGCATATCCCACAACTGGTTTATCCGCTCGTTGGTTAATGGATCTTGGAGCTGTTCCCATCTTTTGGCCACTGGGAATAGTGCTGTTATGAACATGTGTATGCCTGCCTTTGAGTACCCGTTCTCAGTTCTGAATTGCTGAGTCAAACGGTAATTCTATGTCTGACTCTTTGAGGAACTGCCTAACTATTTTCCACGGCTGCTAAACCACATTATGTTCCTGTCGGCAACATACGAGGTTCAGATTTCTCTACCTTCTCTCCAATCCTTGCTATTTTCCACTTTTCTTTTTGTTACAGTCATCCCAGGGACTGTGAAGTGCTATCTTGTAGTTTTAATTTGCATTCCCTTAGTGAACAATGATGAGCATCTCTTCGTGTGCTGACTCACTGTCTCTACATCCTTTTTGGAGAAGCGTCTACTCAGAAACTTTTCCACTTTTATTTATTTATTTATTTTTATTTTTTTTAACTTTTCCACTTTTAAATTGGAGTGTTCTTTCGTTATTGAGTTGTAAGAGTTTTTTAACATACTCTGGATAGTCATCCCTTCTCATATATGTGATTTGTAAATATCTTCTCCCACGACATGACTGTCTTTTCATGTCCTTGATATTTTTGTGGGCGGTACAAAGGTTTTTAATTTTGATAAGTTCTATTTTTTCCTTTGTCTCTTGTGCTTTTGATGTCATAGCTAAAAAAAAAAATACTTGCCTAAGCCAAGGTCCTTATGATTTATTCCACTGTTTTCTGCCAAGAGTTTTATAGCATTAACTCTTACATTTAGGTCTATGATCCATTTGAAGTTAATCTTTGTGTACGGTATGTGCAAGGGATCCCTCTTTTTCTCCTTCTTCCCTCCTTCTCTATGTCCTTCTTAGTCTCCTTTTGCGTACAGACACCCAGTTTTCCCAGCACCATTTGTTGAAAAGATTATTCTTTTCTCTATTTAATTGTCATCGCACTTTTGTTGGGATTTAACTGATAATAAATATATGGATTTATTTCTGAACTGTTGATTCTGTCCATTGATCTATATGTGCGCATCTCTTGGGTCAGTACTATACTGAATTAACTACTGAGGCTTTGTAGTAAGTTTTGGAATCGCGGAGCATCAGTTCAACAACTTTGTTCCTCTTTGCCTTTGCTATTCTGGGTCCCTTGCATTCCAGCATGAATTTTAGGATCACTTGTTAATTTCTGAGAAGCCAGCTGGAAGTTTGATAGGGATGGCATTGAATTTGTAAGTCAACTTGGGGGCACCAGCATCTTCACAATATTGCTTTTTAATTTATGGATATGGACGTCCTTCAATTTATTTACATGTTCTTTAAATGCTTTCAACAGTTTCATTGTTTTCCATGTATGCATTCTGTACTTCCTCTGTTAAACTTGTTTACAAGTATTTTATTATTGTTGATACTGTTGTAAGTAGAATTATTTTCTTAATTTCAATGCCAGATGGTTCTTTGCTAGTGCATACAGTGGATTTTTATACGTTGGTCTTGCACCTTGAAAGCTTGCTTACTTTGTTAGGTCTATGGTGGTCTTAGTAGCTTCCTTAAACATTTTTAATGTACAAGATGATCAATCATTTGCAAATAGAAATAGTTTTACATCTTCTTTTCCAGTTAGATTTTTTTTCTTTTCTTGCCCCATTTCTCTGGCTTGAACTTCCAGTGCTGTGTTAAATCAAGTGGTGAGAGTGGATGTACTTTCCCTCTTCCTGATGTTAGGGGGGAGCACTCGGTCTTTTGCCATTACAGTAAGCTGTGGGTTTTCTTTTCTTTCTTTCTTTTTTTTAATATATATATATATATATATATATATACATATATATACATATATATACATATATATATATTTTAAAGATTTTCTTTATTTACTTTAAAGAGAGAGAATGAGAGAGAAAATAAGAAATAAGACAGGAGAAGGTCAGAGGGAGAAGCAGGGAGTCTGATGCAGGACTCCGGGATCATGACCTGAGCTGAAGGCAGAGGCTTAACCCACTGAGCCACCCAGGCGCCCAGCTATGGGTTTGTTTGTAGATACCTTTGATCAGGTTGAGGAAGCTCTCTTGATTCCCAGTTTATTCCTTGTTGTTCCCAGTTTATTCCTTGTTGTTGTTTTAATCATGGAAGAATGTAGACTTTGTCAAATGCCTTTTCTGTATCATTTGATACAGAATCATAATCATATGTTTCCCCTAGCATATTCTACTAATAAGGTTTATTACACTGATTAATTTTCATATGCTGAACCAACCTTGCATTCCTGGGATAAATCCCACTTGGTCATGGTGCAGAGTTCTTTATATAAACTGTTGGATTTTGTTTGCTAGTATTTTTTTTTTTCGAGAATTTTAGTTTCTATTCATAGGAGATGTTGGTCTATAGTTCTCTTTTCTTGTGATATCTTGGTCTGGTTTTGATACTAGGGTAATATTGGCCTCATAATGTGAGTTGGAAAGTTCTGTTGTTTCTTTTTTTTAAGTTTATGAATGCTTGGCATTAATTTAAGGATTCTTTTCTCTTGGTCACTTTCACTAAAGGTTTGCCAATTTTGTTAATCTTTTCAAAGAATACACTTTTCATTTTATTGATTTTTTGGGGTCTTTTTTCTACTCTCCCATTTCATTTATTTTCTTTGATATCTTCACTATTTCCCTAGTTCTGCTCCTCTGGATTTATTTGCTCTTATTTTTCCGGTCAGAAGACTAAATTATTACTTTGAGAGGTTTCTTCTTCTATCACATAGATATTTATGTCTACAGAGTTCTCTGTCATCACTGCTGTAAGCTGTGTGCCATATGTTTTGATACACTGTGGTTTCATTTTCATCTGTCTCAAACTATTTTTTAATTTCCTTTGTGATTTTTTTCTTGACCCACTGGTTATTTTACTTAGGAGCTGGGTTTTAAACTGCCACATATTTGTGAGTCTCCCAAATTTCCTTCTGTTATTTCTCATTTAGTTCCACTGTGGTCAGAGAACATACTTTGTAGGACTTCAATCCTTTTATGTTATCGAGACTTTTCAAATGGCCTAGAATATGGCATATCTTGTAGAATGTTACATGCAGATTTAGGAAGAATGTCCATTTTGCTATTTTGAAGTGTTCTACAGATGTCTGTTAGTTTTAGTGGGTTTCTAGTGATTTTTCAAGTATTCTATATTCTTGATGACCATCTATCTGCCTTATTGTTCTCTTACTGAAAATGGGGGTGGTGAAGTCTCCAGCTATTTTTGCCGAATTGTCTAACTTTTTTGTTTGTTTAGAACTTGAAACCCTTATTTGTGCTGTAAAGGGGAAGAAAAGTGATTAGTAATCATGGACATAATGCAAGAGGACTAATTCTTACAATTTCCCAACAGCAGACACAAACATATGTCCCCATATGCGCATGACTAATACTCACTAAATTCCAATGACAATACTGTATTATGCCCAAGTCACTGGTAAAGAACTGAACTATTGTGCCAAATATTTTTAAATATTAAAAAAAACAAAGCCCAGAAGCCAGAAAAATCCCAAGGGCAGAAAGTATTTGGGATTTTAAGTGAAATTTAAGGGGGAGTGGGACATGATAAAAAGCCACTGGTATTACTTTCTCAATTCAACAGATGCATGTCAGAAACAGCTATTATCATAAAAGGTTTTCAGATCTTTCCCTGAAGTTTTATAAGCAGACCCCATCTAGTAAGAGTCCCTCCTCCCCTTTGCTTTTATTCCCCAAAATGATTTTGGCTGGTAGTTTCCCCTCTAGTACTGGATCATTTTTTAAAAAGATTGTATTTATTGGGGAGCCTGGGTGGCTCAGTGGGTTAAAGCCTCTGCCTTTGGTTGGGGTCATGATCCCAGGGTCTTGGAATTGAGCCCCCGCATCCAGCTCTCTGCTCAGCGGGGAGCCTGCTTCCCTCCCCCCACTCTCTGCTTACTTGTGATCTCTGTCTGTCAAATAAACAAAACCTTAAAAAAATAAAAATAATAAAAAATAAAAAATAAAAAGACTGTATTTATTTATTTGAGTGAGAAAGAGAAAAATAGAGAGGGTATAAGTCAGGAGAGAGGCAGAGGGGAAAGGAGAGAGACAAACAGACTCCATGCTGAGCTCGGAGCCTGATGCAAGTCCACGTGATAACCCACGAGATCATCACCCGAGCTGAAACCAAGAGTTGGACGCTTAACTGACTGCGCCGCCCAGGAGCCGCTGCTATTTATTATTATTATTACAATTATTATTAAATATTTTGTTTGTTTTAGAGAGAGAGAGAGAGAGTGGTGGAAGGAGGAGAGGGAGAGGGACAAGCAGACTTCAGGCTGAGCGCAGAGCCCGAGGCGGGGCTCGATCTCACAACCCTGAGATCATAACCTGAGCCGAAATCAAGAGTCAATGCTTAAATGGCTGAGCACGCAGGTGCCCTGTTATTATTAACATTATTATGTTCTGCCCTCTAGAAGCATGTGCTCTTTGGGTCCTCACAACAACCCCCTGAAAAGAAATTGCAACTGCTGTTCTCCTTTGGTTCCCTTCTAGAAGATCTGCTCTTCTGACAGATCATGGGACAGCTGTGAGGATGATTCAAATAGTTTCCCACAGAGTAAACAAGGTGGTTTGGGACAGAATCTCTTGAAACATCTAAGGATAAGGTACCTGGGAAATAGAGAAATACCAGGTGTTTCGTCAGGGAGAAAGTTTGAAATAAACAGAGAGAGCCCCCGTCTCTGCACCTTAACTGATAGTGCCCGGTCGTGCCGAAGGCCAGAAGCATTCCAGAGCCACAACATGGAGTGACGCTCACACCTGCCTTCACTATCTGATTTGCAGTAACCCAGGAGGGGACTGAGGTTATGGAGTAATGGGACATTTTCCATTTACAAGTGCACAGGATGAAACCATACCCTTGCCTCCTGTTTTACCCACATAATCCCATTGTTACCTGCCTCTCTACATGCTTTCAATACAAGGAGAACTGTGGAACATGAACTTGGTGAATCACTACCCCAGTCATATGACTGCATCATACAAACCCTGCATGCTCCATTCCTTCTTTCCCATCTCCTGTATCTTTCCAACTCCATCCATAGTCACGGGGGCCCAGAAGCTACAACACAGATAAGGGGAGCTCCACCTCCAACACCTGTTCAAGCCCAGTCATATCCCCAAAGCAGCTCTGCACCCAAATTCTCTCCTTGTCAATCTCACCTCAGCTTCCTTCCTCTTCCTCTTCACCCTCTAGATATCTTTAACACCTGCCCCACCCCCTCTCCCAACTGGGAAACTCCACTGCATTCTTAGAATCCTAATCTATGGCATCCCAAGAGTTTTCCCTGCATTCTCAGCCCTTAAAGGGTCCAGGCTGCTCAGGCCTGGCGGTCTCCACTCTCACCTGCATCAGGAGCTAGAGATGGCCCCAAACCCAAGCCTATAGAGTAAATCTGGGTGTAAGCCTTCCCCATCCCGGCCTGTCCTTCCTGAGGTCAGTCAGCCCAGTGGCTGCACTCCGGCCCCATCTCAAACTCTTTTCCCTCTCCTCCAGCTCCTGTCTGCGTGTTAGTCTTCCTTCTCCTCCGGTGGTCAAGGACAGTCACAGGTGAGTACGAGGATGGGCAAAGAGCGCAGAGATCCACAACCCCTTGGAGCACTGCTGTCATGACGACACCATCCTACCCCCGAATCGGACCAACCTCTGTGGCCCCAACTGCATCTTCTGGCCCTGCTTTGAGCTCTGCTGTCCTGATTCCTTTGAGGAGGAGAAGTACGTTATAAAGTTGAAGGTTCTGGGTATAAATGTTCGATGCTATTCTTCCCCCATCTCTGGGGACTGTGAGAGATAAGGACCTTGCCCCTGGCTATGGAATGGGGGTGGGGGTGGGAAGAGAGAAAGGAGGAGGGGAGTTTGGGTGTTTAGGCCGTTCCCCTTGGGGAAACCCTGCCCACTTAATCTCCAGCAGTGACTCAACTCTTACATTTGTCTCCTTGCCTAAACTTCGTTAATTTCTTGGTTCCTCCTTTGCAGCAGAAAGATGTTTTCCCATTGGGAAAGATACCGAAGAAAATAAATTCCCACTATGGCGGCTCAGAAAGGAAGGCTGGGGCAGGCCTCAAAGTCTGCGCCGTGAAGACCCTGAGTTCACACCTTTGAGAGGCCTTGTCTGCCTGCCAAGGGATGTTCCCAGCAGGCTCCATTTTATGGTCTGCCCATTGTCTCAGTCATTGCTCCTTGTCCTCCTGTCTTTCCACCTCATTCTGCACCCTTGCTGATATGTGTTAGCCCATCACCTCGGGGAGGTGCCCTGTATCAGAGGTACCCTTGATTCTTGACTTGCTCTATGAAACCCCTTTTGCGATTAAGTATCCACGGGCTTCTGTTGCAAAGATAATATGTTTTTCAGACTCTAATTCACCCAGAGAAGATCTTCTAGCAGTTACCGGACTTGTTTATACTCCTGTACGGCCTCCCTAACTTAAGACAGATGACAGATGGCAGTAGGCTCTGTGGGGCAACCCCTACTTGCTGAGTTCATTACTGCTTCAAGTCACTAATGACCTGTCGGCATTTGCTTTGCACATCTGGGTGCTCTGGTGTTAGGTGCACAGCTATTCACAACAGTTCTATATTCTTGATGAAGTGACTCTTATCCTTATAGTATGATCTTCTTTGTCTCTTGTTAGTTTTGGGGGGATTTGGGGGGGCTTTTTGGTCTCTTCTACAGTTGACTTAAAGTCAAAATAGTCTGATATAAGTATAGCCACCCCTGCTCTCTGTCAGCTTCATCTGCATGAAATTATCTGTTTCTGGGGCACCTGGGTGGCTCAGTCGACTGAGTGTCTGACTCTTGTTCTAGCTTGGGTCATAAGGTTGAGCCCTGCATTGGGCTCCACGCTCAGCATGGAGTCTGCCTGAGATTCTCTCTCTCCTTCTGCCTCTCCCCTCACTCATCCTCACAGACTCTCTCTCTCCCTCAAAATAAAATAATAATAAAAATTATCTTTTTATGTGCCTCCACTTTGAGTCTGCATGTGTGTCCTTAAAGTTATTTTTAATACCTTTGTTCATCAACCTTTACACTAGAGTTAAGTATTTTGTTGATAGCATATAGTTGGGGTCTGGTTTTATATCCATTCATCCACTCCACGCCTTTTGATTTCAAAATTAATCTCTTTACACTTAAAGTAATTCTTGACTACTCTGCCATCTTACTGTTTCATGGCTGATTTCTGGTTCCCTTGTTCCTTTCTTCCTCTTACTGTTTTCTTTCTGAATCGATGATTTCCCATAGTGGTATGCTATGATTCCCTTTCTTTATCTTGTGTGAATCTACTTTACGTTTTTACTTTGTGATTGCCATGAAGCTTACATAAGATGTTTTATAGAAGTAACAGTCTATTTAAAGCTGGTTAAAAACTGAACGTTGATGACATATAAAAATTCTATCATTTTACTCCCCCTCCAACATTTTGTGTTTTTGATGACACAGCTTACCTCTTTTCCTATACGGCATCCATTAACAAATTATTGTAGCTATGGTTATCTTTAACACTTCTGTCTTTTGACCTTAAACTAGAGTTAAGAGAGGACTCAAATAACAAAAGTGTAAGTGAATGAGGAGTCATTACAACTGACACCAGAGAAACACAGCGGCTCTTAAAAAGACTCCTGGGAACAAGTATATGCCAAGAATTTGGATAAACTAAAAGAAATTAATACATTTCTAGAAACATACAATTTACCAAGACTTAGTCATGAAGAAACAGAAATGATGAAAAGACCAATAATGACCTGATGGTTTCACTGGTGAATCCTATCACACGTACATACATACATACATACATACATTTTAAGTAGGCTCCATGCAAGGCTTGAACTCACGACTCTGAGATCAGGACCTGAGCTGAGATCAAGAGTCTGATGCTTACCTGACTGAGCCACCCAGGTTCCCCCATCAACGATTTAAAGAAGAATTAAAACCCATCCCTCTCAAACTCTTCCAAAAATCGGAAGGGGAGGGAATTATTTCCAAACTGATTTTACAAGACCAGCATGACCCGGATACCAAAGCCAGACAAGGAGACTAATAGAAAATTATAGATCAATATCCCTGATGTAATAGATGCAGAAATCCTTGACAAAACAGCAGCAACTTGAATTCAACAACATATAAAAAGGATCATACACTATGATCAGATGGGATTTATTTTTTTAAAGTTTTATTTATTTAAGTAATCTCTACACCCAATGTGGGGTTCAAACTCGTGACTCTGAGATCAAGAGCTGCATGTCCTTCCAACTAAGCCAGCCAGGTGTCCCCGAGATGGGATTTATTTTTGCAATGCAAAGATGGTTCGACATATGCAAATCAAAAATGTGACACACCACATTAACAAAATGAAGAATAAAAAAAAATACACACACACACACACGCACGCAGATTTCTAAGAAACCTTCTGGTGGGAATGATGGCTCAACAGAGACACAGGTATCAAGACTGTGTGGAGGTCCTTTCTTGGAAGAGGTAAGAGGACAATTCTAAAAATATCTATTTCAAAGTCTTGCAAAATACCATGCACTGGTTTCCAGAGCCAAGAGAATGAGACAGCCACCCACGGAATATGTTTGTGAAATGTGGTCTTAATTTTCTGAGGCTCTTTCCTATTATGATCACTGGAATGTATTTGTGGCAGAATTCTCCGTAGGGAAAATGCAGGCAGTTCATTGACTCAACACCTTTATTGATCTGCCACCAGTGTGGAATGCTAAGTAAATGACAAAGAGCTTGTTTGCTTTCCAAAAGGCAACGATGGGCCTCTAGTAAAAGGGCCCAGATGGGATGAAATGGCCATTCTGGCTGCGATGTTGGGTGGAGTGAGAGGAAGTATGAGCAATAGGGTAATGTCAGTGGAGAGACAGGTGTGGATGGGTTCAAAGGGTCTTTGGAATTGTTTAGGCATTGTGCATGGCCTATCTGAATCCAGTAACAGAAGTCACCAGTAGGAAGTGGGAGTGGACTCAGAAAAATTACCATTGAAAAAACCAGGGACTGATGCTGTGGCTTAACTTAAAAGGAAATCTGAAGTCTGTGAAGGTTATCACAGTCTTTGTTTGTTTGCTATAAGGGCAGCAAACATTTACCAAACCACTAGGATCCTGGCTGCAGGAGTCCTCGTTAATCAGAGTTCATCATCTGGGTCTTGCAATTACAAGACTTTGTGGGGAAATAAAAGCCTGCTATCACAAAAATATTAAACTGACCGTTGATGTGGTAGTCCCCGCCAAGCGTGTCCCTACTTACTTCTAGTGTGACTCCTCTTTTGTTATGGAAGCTTCCTTGTAGGCCAGCCTCTTTGTGACCCTCTGATTCAAGGTGAAACTGCAGATCTTACAAAACATGCTTGGTTACAGAAAGTCTTTGTCAGTGACCAGGGTGGGGGCGGGGGGGGGTTGTCTAGTGACGGAATCCCATCCAAATCTCTTGAACAACTGGAATCTGAGACATTAGTTAACTCTGGAAGAAATTAATATCCACAAGGATAATGGCACAATGAGCCTTTGAAAAAGTATAAGGTGAATATTTAAGGAGTTAAGAGAGAGGCCTTTGGGGACATCGTTGGCACCCTAGAATAATTCTGCAAAAATTAACTTTATGTCTTAGGTTAGAAAAGTCAAATGTGAAATAATTTTGTAGAAAATATTCTAATCCTTTCACCTTCCTTCCCCACCAACAAACACCCCCCAAAAAACCATCATTTGATTCGTTTTGTTTATTCAAAGAATGAATCACATATTGCTATTATGATCTAAATTTTATTTTCAAATTTAGCCCTATTTTCAAAATAAACTTTTTCCCCCAATTTTTTTATTGTGGTAAATTACAGATAACAGACAATTTACAGATAATTTACCATCTTAACCATTTAGAAGTATGCAGGTCAGTGACATTAAGTACATTCGTACTGTTGTGCGACCCTCACTCACCTCCCAAAATGAAGGATAAAGTCATATGATCATCTCAATAGGTAACAGAAAAGGCATCTGACAAAATTCAACACTTCCATGGTTAAAAAAAAAAAACTCTCAACATATTACGTATTAAGGGAATGTGTCCCGACATAATGAAGGCTGTGTATGGCCCAGGGATAACACCACACCCAATAGTGAAAGGCTGAAAGCTTCGAAGAAGATCGAGAGCATGGCAAGGAGGCCCACTCCTGCCGCTTTTATTCAACACAGAACTGGAAGTCTGAGCCAGAGCAATTAGGCAAGAAAAGAAATAAAGGGTGTCCAAACTGGAAAGGAATAAGTACAATGGAATATAAGTAAAACGAATATAGATGCCAGGACCTTGTCTATAGAAAACCCTTCTGCATTTCTACCAAGGCAACTTACCTCAACACGTCGATCTCGTGCACTGCAAGCTATCTGTAGTTGACCCTTCAACCACTGCAGGTCTATGAACTCAGTACAGAATATGCTGAACACAGAACACACGTGCCGACGGACTGTTTATGATATCTGTGAGGCTTCTCGTCAACCGCAGGCTCTTAGCAGTGAAGTTTTGGGGGAGTCAACATTATATGTGAATTTTTGACCACACAGGCGGTTGGTGTCTCACCCCTGTGTTGTTCAAGGGTCAACTGTGGTTACATTCTGAGTTCTAAAAGGCCAGTTTCAGCATTTTATTTTATTATCTTTTAAAGATTTTATTTATTTATTTGACAGAGACAGAGATCACAAGTAGGCAGAAAGGCAGGCAGACAGAGAGGGGGAGGCAGGCTCCCCACCGAGCAGAGAACCCGATGCGGGGCTCCATCCCAGGATCCCAAGATCACTACCTGAGCCAAAGGCAGAGGTGTAACCCACTGAGCCACCCAGGCGCCCCAATCTTCAGCATTTTATTTTATTTTTTAAAAGATTTTATTTATTTATTTGACAGAGATCACAAGTAGGCAGAGAAAGAGGAAAGGAAGCAGGCTCCCCACTAAGAGAGAGCCGGATGTGGGGCTGGATCCCAGGACCCTGGGATCATGACCTGAGCTGAAGGCAGAGGCTTTAACCCACTGAGCCACCCTGGCGCCCCAGTCTTCAGCATTTTAAAAGCAAGAGGCAATGAAAGAGGTGGAGCCACAGGGGGAAAGAGAGCATCCTGCAACAGAAATCTGTTAAAAAAATCTCTTTTCATAAGGCGATTCTCTTCTTTGTCAATTTATTTATTCTATCCTTGCAGTGTTATTTTCACAAAGTGGTCCTGAACATATTCTGAGAATGTAGGAACTGCTGCTATGTCCCGTTTCAGAGAGAAACTTGTCATTCTGCTTAGCTTGCTTTCTTTCATATCTTATTGCTTTGGCAGTAATGATGAAAAAAAATTTCTGTTATTAAGTACCATAAATGTTTTAGGGAAAAAATTTCCACATGATGAAATACAAAGCCCACGTTTCTGGGGGTATTCACATCTGAACCAATATATTGAGGCCTGCTTCATTTAAATGTGCAAATGGGGGAGGCTGGCTGGCTTGGTTGGAGAGCACGCAACTCCTGAGCTCGGGGTAGTGAGTTCGAGCTCCACGCTGGGTGTAGAGATTACTTAAAAAAATAAAATCTTGAAAAAATTCAGCCCAAGATAACTTAAATAAATTATTAATAAGTAAATAAATGCACACACACACACACACACACACACACAAATGGGGCCATGTGTCAGCCGACTAAACTGACCTGGGGGCTGAGGACAGACGTCTGTGGTCCTAGGTCAGCGGCGCAGAGACACCTGATGGAGAGGTGAAGGCGACCCACCTGCCTGAGGCCCCCGTAGAGACCTGCCCTTGCCAGCTTCGTTCACCCTGAAGTAGCACCCACTGAGGAGGCATTCTGCGGAACAAATCTGAGAGAAGCCGTGAAAGAAAATATATATACGGGTTCTTTTCTCTTGTCTCACAATCCAGGAATCAGAATCTGTGTTCTTCGAAGGCTGATACAGATTAACGCGGATTCTTAATCAGTCACCACCACCAGCAACTGGGCGGGAGAGCTAGAAACCCTCTTCTCCAGAAATAAGCCTGGTGAGGTTCCTGTTTTAAATAGTGTTTTTTCCTTCAGGCTAATGAGCCCCAAAGGGGCACAGGGTGTCCCTCCATCCCCTGCACAGTAGATGGCGCCCAAGTCAAACGCTTCGTAGACACCACGCCTGCCTCTGACGCTTCCTCCAACGGACTTGATCTGTTCTGTCTTACCTTTCCCGTTTGCCCTTATCTTGGCACCAATCTCAGAGCTGCCTGTATTTCTCTCCGCCTTTTCCCCTCTTGTCAGCCTTTTGAGTAGAGATCTTTGCAAAACAGGGTTACCACAGATTACATACTAGATAGGCTCTTGCTGGAATGAAAATATTTTCTTTGAGAAGCCCTGCCAGAGGCACCGGACGCTAAATGCTATTATTGGAGTTATTATCTTGCTAACCCGCAGGAGATTCCGCAAGAAATTGCCGCCTCTGTGCCTTTCCCTCTTTGCTCACAACATGTTAACAAGGGGCTGTTGTTGGTTAAAATTAAGCTAAATCCAGGGGTGCCTGGGTGGCTCAGTGGGTTAAAGCCTCTGTCTTCGATCGACTCGGGTCATGATCCCACGGTCCTGGGATTGAGCCCAGCGTCGGGCTCTCTCCTCAGCGGGGAGCCTGCTTCCCTTCCTTTCTCTCTGCCTGCCTTCTCTGCCTACTTGTGATCTCTGTCAAATAAATAAATAAAATCTTTGAAAAAAAATTAAGCTAAACCCAGGTAAGTTCTTCCAAAGTTGCCCCAAGAACCATTGCAAAAGGAGTGTGTCTGTCACAAAGTGAAATCTGTCCCGCAAAAAAAGACTGACTTTTTGCCAAAGGTCCTTGCAGTAGCTTAATTCAGGCATTCAAAGAGCTATCCAATATTTCCCACCAAAGAGCTCCAAGTGATCAGGCCACACACTACTGCCTTCATTTGGGTGTTCCTAATCTAGCCACAATTCTACCTACTATGCCAACGAGTGTTAAATATGGCACTGTAGGGGCGCCTGGGTGGCTCAGTCGGTTAAGCATCTGACTTGGGCTCAGGTCATGATCCTGGGATCCTAGGATCAAACTCTGGGCCCCGGTAGTCCTAGCTGAATTGGAATCCGCGATCAGCAGGGAGTCTGCTTCTCCCTCCGCCCTCCCCCTGCTCACGCACACCCTCTCTCTTTCTCTCAAATAAATAAATAAAATCTTTAAAAAAAAATATGGCACTATATGCTCTTCCTTCTCAATTCTCGTTCATTCAAGCAGATCATATCTCAAGGTCTCCAGTATCTCTAAGACCAGGAGTCCTGAGGCACGGTCTGATAGAGTGACAGATGTTAAGAATGACTGTGTCATTCTTAGTTCCATCACCTCACCTGCCAGTTTCACAATGTACGGCATTCTAGAGATCCGTTTCAGTCAAGGTCTCTCCAGGAAAGCAGGAATCACTTTGAGATTTTACAACAGAGGAATTTAACACAGAGACCTGGCTAAGCAGGGGATGGGGGAGTTGAGCGTCAATCAGGGCACGGTGAGGTGACCCAGCTCAGCAGCAGAGGGTAGCCGTGCCCACCCTTCACTGGAAAGAGAAGGAAAGAGGTGGCGCTCTCAGAGCCCAGGGACGGAGTTGCCAGTGAAAACTGCAGTCGGTGGGTCTGACAGGGTAGGCTAAGGCTGGCAGGGGCGGGGGGGGAGGGGGAGATGCAGCTGCTGTCACAGGTGCCAGCCACGGCAGGAGAAAGACATACCCGTAGAGGCTGCTTTTATGCAACAGGCTTGAGCAACGGAAACTGAGCCCCGAGTGACCACTGAGCCAACGCACAGAGGCTCATTAAGCCACAGACCCTAACTGACTAGTTACAACCAGGTACAATCCCTAAGATTACCGAAAAATTTCATACGTCCCCAAACCCCCTCACTCTGCCCTATAACTGTAGCCCCTCGCCACAACCACATGGTGGCACACAGTCTATCCTCTGCTCTCCTGCCTGCTGCTCCCCTGCGGTGTATTCGGTACACTCCTGTCGCCTTTGTCCTGCCTCAAAGGAACTCTTTCACCACTGACTACCAGCCCCCACCCTCTTGGGACACCGCACAATACCCTGGTCTCTCTTCTCCTCTTCCAATCTCCGGCCCACGTCCTCCCATCCCACCCTCTCTAAAGTCAGCTGACCCTGGAGACTGGGAAATGGTCTGCAGGCACCAGTCCCCCTAAGTATAGAGCAGAGAAGGGGAGAGAGGATGGCTGAGCCCCGGTTCCTCGCACCCACCCCATCCTACCCGACCTCAGTTCATGGATCAGGTGTCCTATGATATGCATAATACATCAAAGTACTTATTCAGGGGGCCGTTGGGATTTGTACCTTGGTAGCTGGCTCCAGTGGAAGAAAACTCCAGCTGTCACGGGGCTTCCTATTCCAGTCTACTCCACAAGGCGTGGGGTTCTGTCTTTGTTCTCAGTGCTGCTTGGAACTACAGAGCTGTCCCGACCCCCAGGCTGAAGATTAGCCACCAGCTGGCAGAGCCCCTTTCCTTTACCGCTGCTTACAGCAAAGTGGACAGGATCTGCTTCCCCAGGGAACCCCCGAAGTCATTTGGCTGCTCACAGGCAATTCTACAATCTGCAGCACTGCTCACTCCTTGATCCGAAGGGTAGGGCCGGGGAAATCCTGTTCTTTGAGGAGGGCCATCCGCTTCACCCAATCTACCTATACCAATGCTAATCTCTTCCAGAAACACCCTCCCAGACACACCGGGAATAACGTTTAAGCAGACCCTGGCGTTCCTGGACCCAGTCAGGTTGATGTAAAGATAACCATCCCAGGGGCGCCTGGGTGGCTCAGTGGGTTAAAGCTTCTGCCTTCGGCTCCAGGTCAAGACCCCAGAGTCCTGGGATCGAGCCCCACATCGGGTTCTCTCTCAGCTCTCTGGAGAGCTCTTTCAGCTCTCCAGAGAGCTCTCCGCTCTCCGCTCTCCGCTCAGCTCCCCTCTCTCTCTCCGCCTGCGTCTCTGCCTACTTGTGATCTCTGTCAAATAAATAATCTTAAAAAAAAAAAAAAGATAACCATCCCACCGGCCCAAGAATCTAACTAATGAAATCGACTTAACAGGCATAATTAAACTTACCTGGTGATAGAAGTGCGTAACTTCACAGGAAGAAACCTGGATGCCAAACACCTAAATAGTGATTACGCCTAACACCAGCATCACAAGCCCTTTGACATGACGCACAGGGAAAGACACACCAAAAATTCACAATCTCAGTCCCCACACTAAGAGGCACTCTATAAAAGAACAGATGACTTACCTACTCTTCAAAATGTCGGAGTCCCGGGAGACAGGAAAGTCCGAGATGCTGACAGTCTGGAAGAGACCAAGGACACGTAATAAGTAAGTGCAGCATTTTGAATCCTGGGACAAAAAAAGGATACAAGCAGAAAACCCCGTAAAATGTGGATAAGGCTTAGAGTTTATTTAATCATATTACGCCAGTGTTAACTTCCCAGTTCTGATCATTGTACCAGGGTTATGCAAGAGGATCATATTAGGGGAGTTGCAAGGGTGAAGGGTATATGGAAACTCTGTTTTTGAAACTCAAAGTCTAAATTTATTTCAAAATTAATTTTAAAAAAATATGGAACACTTCCTGAATATGTGCTCATGCTCCCATCCTCACGCGTAGGGGCCATAGGTGCCACCGAAGCGGGCACTCAGGATATATTTGTTTTAAAAAGGCTTACACTCAAGTGGTCCCCACGTTTGCATGTGAGGTGACCAACGGGAAAAGGCTGCAGGAGAACATCAAGGTATGGTTTCTGCCTTAGGCTTTGCTGAGGAACGCAGGCTTTTTTTTTTTTTTTTTTTTAAAGACTTTACTTATTCATTTGAGAGAGAGAGAACGAGCAGGGAGAGAGGCAGAGGGAGAGGGAGAAGAAGGCTCCCCACTGAGCCAGGAGCCTGTCATGGGGCTCAATCTTGGATCCCAGGACCCCAGGACTCCAAGACCATGACCTGAGCCAGAGGGGGACATTTAACCATCTGAGCCACCCAGGCGCCCCAAAAGACTACAGCCTTGAAAGCTTTTGGAAGCCACTTCTGAATGCGGCCTACGCTGTAGTCTACACAGCAGTCCACTCTACACTGCAGAGAAGAGAGAACTGGCAAAAAGAAACCCTTTCTGGTGAAAGCTGCTAGACCACTGCGTTCTGCTTGACCCGAAGCCTGTCCCCTTACGGTGTTCTCTCTCCAATCCAGGTGAATAATGTTCCTGTACCAATATCCTTTTTAATGACCCAATCATTTTTTAGGCAGAGTTTTTTTAAAGTCTTGTTACACTTTTGGTTTTTTACCTAATTGTAAAGGGGAATCGGTTTTTGTATTTATAAACACTTTCAGATTAGGGACTTGTTAGTGTTTGGAAGAGTTTCTTCAGGAATTGGGACTCAGCAAACTGAAGCGCTTCCTTTCCCCCATTTGAAAATTATAGCTTTGATTTATACTTCATTAAATAGTAATGTGGTTGGGTTTGGTTTGCTTTATATTGCATTTACCCCAGATAACTATATTTATACCTATGTATTCAGCTTTCTTTGTTTCTCTTTTTAAAAAGATTTTAATTAATTAATTAATTAATTAAAGAGCACAAGCCTTGGAGGGGGTGGGAGGGAGAGGGAGAGGGAAAGAGAGAATCTTTCAAGCGGGCTCCATGCTGAGCACCGAGGCCAAGTCGGGGCTCAATCTCAGGACCCTGAGATCATGACCTGAGCCAAAACTAAGAGGTGGAAACTCAACAGACTGAGGCACCCAGGTGCCCCCTCTCTGGTTGTTGGTTTTGTTTTTGTTTTTTTCTTTAAGACACACAGGAATTCAAGGCCCTAAAATCAAGACCAGCAAGAGCCAGACCTTTAACCCAGGCACCCCTTGAATTTCTTTTTGAACATCTAATGATACTTTGATATTCTACAACCCATCACCATGATAAACTGGGGTCAATTCTCAGCTTCAAGGTTTGCTTACCATTAGACAGTCTGACTGCAAGTTTCTTTCTTTTTTTTTTTTTTTAAAGATTTTATTTTTAAGAAATCTCTACACCCAACGTGAGGCTCAAACTCACAACCCCGAGATCAAGAGTCGCACACTTCACACTTGACTGAGCCAGCCGGGCGCCCCTGACTATAGGTTTCTTCATTCACACAACTGAAAAGGGGCTTGGCATGGAGTCCTAAGGCAAGACAAGCAGGGAACTGGCCTCCCATCCTAACTTCCTGAAGGCTCGCAGCATCTTGTAGAGTCCAAAACAATTCTGTGAAACAGCAGGAATGTGTGAGATTAGAGTAATAATAAGATGAACCAAACTGTGGAAATAAAACGAACCGTCCATCCCCCACCTCCAGCACCCTGGTCTAGTATGATGTAGGAAACAACATTAGGGTCCAAAGCTGATGGCCAAGAAAGAATTCTAGAAAAGTCTTCGGTGCAAAAAGGTGGCTTTATTAAAGCATGGGGAGAGGATCCGTGGGCTGAATGAGCTGTACTGGGGACATGAGGAGTGGCCCATGATATACTTTCAAGTTGGGAGGGGGTTAGGGATAGTGTAAGTCTCTAAGGAATTTTGGAAGCAAGGTTTCCAGGACCTTGAGGGGGCTAGCTATTGTTGGGAAAAGGTCATTTACTACCATCTAATTAAACCTTCATCATGAGACCCTTCAGATGTATATCAGTGGGCTGTATACTTGGGGGATGATTACCAACACGTATCTTGGGGATTTTGAGATAAATGAAGTTTCCTAAGGAATTTTATTTTAAAGGTTCTATTTATTTATTTGACAGATCACAAGCAGGCAGAGAGGCAGGCAGAGAGAGAGAGAGAGGAGGAAACAGGCTCCCCACTGAGCAGAGAGCCTGATGCGGGGCTCCATCCCAGGACCCTGGGATCATGACCAGACCTGAAGGCAGAGGCTTTAACCCACTGAGCCACCCGGTGCCCCTCCAAAGGAATATTTATACATTAAAGTAGACCTACAGGATTGGGGGTGACGGGGGAGGGTCAGGCTAGGATTGCCTTTTGCCTTTAGCAAAGTATTAACATCGCGGTAGGTGAGTCCCTAGAAGAATGTTACTCTGCCTGTTTCAAGGACTTATCAATGGGCGTAGGTAGTAAGGAAATTTAATAATTTTCCTTCTGCTTTTGTTTTCCACATCAGGTACACTCCTCAAAGCACAACATGAGCTTTTTCTGGTTTTAGGCCTTGTAAATTATATACCTGATTCTTGGTTTGTCTGTAGGACTCCCTTCTTCCTTTTCATTTTTATGAGTTATAATTTGTAAATTTTTGAGAAGTAATGAACAGCACTGATGACTATTTTTTTTCTACCTTAATTTTTCCTCTATTTTTTCACCCAAGCAAAACAATACAACTCCCTATGCCTTGGATAGTTTCACTCATATGTCAGTTTGGAAAAACTCACAATTTTTATTTAACGAGATAATTCTTTTTTTAAGCCCTCTGTAAACATTAGCAGACTAGTTCTATCATTTTGACAGTGATTTACTCATCTGGCTACTTGCTGATGTTGAATTGTGAGCTTTCCTTGCCATTTGCTCCCTCATTTAGATAAAAATAAGCTCTGATTAATTTTTCCCTGGGGTATGACATTTCTCTCTCAAGAGTCTTAGCAGAACGCTTGTCCTGGGAATAATCCATCATCAACTACCTTCTATTTCTGAGCAGTCTTGAATTTCTGGCTCATCACTGTTTTTTTCTCTCTTGGACTTTGAAACATCTGCTCTGGTTTATTTACGCTCATGGACCAATGCACCACTGCGCACCAGTGGAGCACATCTCTGAGCACAGGGAGGGACGGCAGCATCCAGACACCAGAGGGATGAGGAACACAGCCAGGACCTGGGGAGCCAGCATCTCTCCCCTAGGTCTCGGCCCCTCCCTGAACGATGCTCCTGGCAAACCAGGGCCACATCTGAAAACTCCAGGTTACTTTAGGTTTTCTGGTTTCGTTTTGGTCCCCCCCCCCCGCCATCTTTTCTTTTTCCCTTTCCTTGTTGGAACTTAATGTTCTCTCTCTCTCTTTTTTTAAGATTTTATTTATTTGACACAGAGAGAGAGATCACAAGTAGGCGGGGGGGGGGGGGAAGCAGGCTCCCCACTGAGCAGAGAACCCGATGCAGGGCTCCATCTGGGATCATGACCTGAGCCGAAGGCAGACGTTTAACCGGCTGAGTCACCCAGGAGCCCCCGAACTTAATATTCTGTTAATGGAAAATAATCTTAAATTTGTTGTTGTTCTTCCCCTGTAAATTTCCAGCTTCCAGACACGGGATGGATGGTAGTTAATTCCAGTTGTGTCCCAGGAAATGTCGAATGAGGACCAGTATGAAGGCAATAAGAGGAGTTTGAGGCCAGCCATGACAAATGAGAGCAATTTAGACACGTGGAGTAGGAGACACTTTCTAGCCTTTGCCAGAAAAGACTTAGGCAGGATAGAAAAACTTCCACTGAGAAACTCTGCTTTAGGCAATTATCCTGTGTAACAGAATGCAGAAATCCTACAGAAAATATCACAAACAAAACTACGGTGGTTTACAATACACGCACAAAAAAATTAGTGCTAGATAACAGACAGAAAGGATTATTCAATGTTAAAGGAAACCTGAGCTTTTAATTTGCACAATTAGGGAGCTCTTCCCAGAAGTAACTTAAGGGGGGAAACCACAGGCAACACATTCAAGGAGCCTATCCCCTCCCTAGCTTCCTCTCATCTGAACCCACCAGAAAGTTCTCTAAGGTAGACATAATGCATAGCCTGTGCTAACACAAGAACTGGAACAGGACTGAATTGTACAAACTAAAAAGGAGACCTTGTCCCTTGCTCCCCCATTTCCTGGCACCATTATTCCTGGTTTATTCCTGCTCGGTTTCCAACTCTACCAACACTATGGATTTATTTCCACCCACTTTGAAATTATCTACTCACTTTCTCCCTCCACTTTCTGCTTTTGAAATCATTTATTAGTTTTGTTTTTAGAGGTGGTGGCCTTTACTTACTTTGTAGTTCTATGGATGTGGCATTGAAATGAAACAGTATTGATTGCTTTCCATCTTCAGGTTAATCCACTAAATTCAACTCACTGAAATCCAATCTGTATTGGATTGGATGATTTGGGGGTAATTTTTTAAGTTTTGAAGGTTTCCGCCAATTTGTATCTTACCAAAGTTTATCTTGTAGGTGACCTAGCCATCGGCCAATTGTTTTCTGCTCTGCTATCCACCTTGTTGTTGCTATACTGAGATGAGACCGTTAGTGTTATTTTATTAGTTTCTAGCCCTACTTCCTAATATCCCCATGTCATTTAAGCTAGTTGCACTTAGAACTCCATATATCTTCATACATGACTTATGACTGCGATGGCTTTCATAGCGCCCCTGGGTGGCTCAGTCGGTTAAGCACCTGCCTTTGGCTCAGATCATGATTTCCAAGTCCTGAGATCAAGCCCCACGTTGGGCTCCCTGCTCAGCGGGGAGTCTGCTTCTCCTTCTGCCCCTCCTTGCTGCTTGTGCTCTCTCTCTCACACATAAATAAAATCTTAAAAAAAAAAAAAAACAACTCTCAGTAGGCGTGGACCTCTAGAAAGATAAAGATGGAGAATGTGCACCTTTCCCTATTTCTTCCCTTTGGTATAGCTGTAAAAGCAAATTAAGAAGACTCAGAAAGGTAGGGAGAAGAGGCAGAGCAAACGGGACTCTGGGACCTGAGAAATGTCAGAGTAGTGAGTTGGCCAGAGTTCTTCTTGTGCTTTATTTTTCCTGTGGGGAGCCCGCTTCTCCCTCTCCCTCTGCCTACCACTCCCCCTGCTTGTGCTTGCTCTGTCAAATAAATAAACAAAATCTTTAAAAACTTAAGTTTAAAAAACCATGCACAATACCAAGAACCAGTAAAACCTCCACCTGAATGAGGAAAGACAATCACCAGACGCCAATACTGAGGAGTCACAGGTGACAGAATGACTTGGCAAGGATCTGGAAGCTGTAATAGTATTTATAGAAGCAATCACAAGAATGCCGATACTGGTAATTAAAGAGTCTCAGGAAAGAAGGAAAGAAGATGTTAAGAGGAACCAAATGGAAATTGTAGGATTGAAAAATGTGACAACAACACACCTCTGGGATCAGCAACAGAACGAAGACTACAGAGGGAAGACTCCTTCAAGCCACAGACAGAACAATTACCCAGTGTGAGCAACGCTGGGAAAACAGACTGGGGGAACAAAATGAACACAGCCTCTGGGAACTTTGGGCCTATAACTAAAGATCTAACGTCAGTGTCACCGGAGTACTGGAAGGACAGGAGAAAGAAGAAAACTGACAAAGATTTTGATGAAATAATGACTGAAGATTTCTCACACTTGGCAAAAGTCATAAACTTATAGACTGAAGAATGAATCTACCTAAAGACTGAGCCTCCAGAAGGAATTCATGTGTTAGAAATCCCCTGCCCAGGAATTTCATCAACCAGGAAAGATGGACTTTCATCGCAGGAGAGGAGATGAGAAGTCGATACCAAACCCAGAAAGACATTGTCACAAACTATCATACCTTCCACCTATCCTTCTAAGGGCCCATTCATCTTTCCTAAAAGTCATTTACTCTTGGGGCACCTGGGTGGCTTAGCTGGTTGATCGTGTCTTGATTTCAGCTCAGGTCATGATCTCACTGTTGTGGGATCAAGCCCCGAGTCAGGCTCTGTGCTCAGTGCAGTCTGCTTGGGATTCTCTCTCCTTCTCTCCCTACCACCTCTCCTCCTCTTTCTCTCTCTCTCTAAAATAAATAAATACATCTTTTTTAAAACCATGTACTCTTCCCTAACAGGTCTACCTCCCTCCTCCACTTTCCCTATTAGGATGGTATTTAATTCTGAAATCTCTGTCACTTTGGGGAGTTACCAATTTTCCCTTGGGTATCTCCTATGCAAATATGAAGTGTAAAGGATCTCAGCTCAGAACTCAAAGGATAGAAGGAAAATTATTTTCTCCTCCCCATCACAGAATGGATGAATATTAAACTTCATCCCACAAAAAGTATTTGTAAACTTTGCTGTGTGTACGTTGTGTGTTCATAAAAATCAGATATATTATAAATCAGTATTTTTCCCCAAAATGATGTTAGGATTTTTTGTTCCTTCCAGCTCCTGTAAAAGGTCTGAAATTTTCTGTGGGGAGTATCATGGCCCCCCTTCTGCCGCCACCACCTCCTGACCCTCCCCGTTGACTGATTATCCACACATACTCTCCATGTAGCCATCCCCTGGGGGTCCAGCCTGTCATGAAGGTGTTGTGTGGGGCTGCAGCTCGTGGATCTGGTTCTAAGCTGAATGAGGCACTGTCCCTACACCTCACTCCAGGAGCAGGTAGACTGCAAAACTTTCCAAGCCAACTCTGGGTTTTTCTTTTTGCTTCCTCTCTTCACTGTAAGGCTTCCTGAAAAAGAAGACAATGAACTTGTCGCCAGCCTTGGAGTGAAAACTCCTCACATTCTCCCCTTAGTTTATAATACGCATCTAATAGCCGTCTCCTTATTGCTTGACTTCCTTCTGTGGCTGGGTAATTTCTACTCCCTTTGGTAACTACTCCCTTAAATCTCTGCCCATGTTTCCAGAAAGGAGCAAGTCATTTTTTGTATTTTTATGCCTCAGTATTTCTTGCAGGGCAGAAAGCAGAAGCTCTCTTACTTTTTCTTGTCCTATGGGAAAGTCCAAGTTCTCCAAACACTGTGCACTAGATCCAACTGTTCTAGGTGTTGGGGACAGCAGGGTGACCAAACTATAAGCCATAACCCTCCTGAGGTTTGAGGCTATTGTAACCAAGAGGTGGGGTCCTAAAGATTTAGCATAAATCCCAGCTTTGCCACATCATCACTGTGATGAGGTAGGCAAATTATTTAAGCCCAAGTCTCTGTAACCTCCTCTTTAAAATTCAGGTAGAATATGACCCTTATAGCTGTTGTGAGCATCCAATGACGCAACGCATGTAAAATGCTCCGGGCAGGGCCAGGAACGCAAATACTCCAGCATCATAATTGATTATTACTCCTTCCTGTGGGTACATAGCTCTGTGGCCCTCCTGCCTCCTCCCGTCTTCACTCCAGGCTCCCCCACCTGCTGCCATCCCAACACGGCCAAAACAGACGTTGGGACTTTGTACTTGCTCTTCTCCCTCTGTCTGGAACTCCCTTTCCACTGCTGGCTTCTTCAGATCTCGCTGAGGTGACGCCTCCTCTGGGTCTTCCTCTACCATGTCAGCTTCCCAGGTCTTCCCCACTGCTCCTTCTCCACACTCAGTGTGATTTCTTAGCTTCTATTACAATCTCTGATTGTTTTAATCATTTGCTTGTCTGGTTTTGCTTCTTTTGTTTGTTTTTGGGATTCTTCCCCATTGGTGAGTGACCTCTGTTTCAGCAGGGATGGGGGCTGGCAGGCTTGGTCACAGCCCATGACCCCACCACATGGCCCAGAGCCTGAGGGTTCGGTGCACGGGAAACCTGTGACCCTGTGCAACACCTTTGAGTCCTATCTCCCAGTCCCCTTTACTCTATCCGCAGGCCTTCGCTTATGCTGATCCCATGGCTCTTCCAGAAAGTCCTCCCTGACCCTTTGGACACCCCCATGGTACCCACCTGGGGCTGTCACTGTCCTGGGATGGGTCTGTCTTCCCCATGTACTGTGAGCCCCAGAAAGACAGGACCAAGGATGTCATGATCCCTGCCGGGCCCCCAGCACAGAGCAGGACACAGAGGGAGTGGTCAGTGGGTAAGTATTAATCCCGCCAAGTGCGGGGTATTGTTGGAATCCATAATGAAAACTTACTGGCCAATTCCAGGGGCAGAGAAGCTGGCATTCCAGGAAAAGGGGCTCGCTTGGAGAAATCAAGAAGAAAGAGTATGGCACGAGTGGGAACTATCAGAAGGGGAGAGATCAGCAGGGATCAGATGACAAAGAGCCTACCAGCCATGGTGAGGGGTCTGGATGCCAACCTAAAGCCCTGGGGATCCTGGACAGGGGTAAGCTGGAGAGGAACTGGTTTGTACGGGTACTTCAGAAGATCCCACTACCTGCCTTGTTGGGGAGATGGGGAGGCATTGTATGTCCCCAGGTGAGTGATGACTGATAAGTGATGATAATGAAGGGGCCGGGAGGAGCTAGACCAGAGCAGGCCAAGGGGATAGTGACATCCCAGAATGAAGAGGATCCGGTACCTGTCTTCAGAGCAGCCAGGCTGGGTTAGACTCCTGTATGCCTACCACCTGCGTGACAGTGGGAACACATTTTACCTCCTTTTCCTCCTCTGTAAAATGAAGTTAATACAAACATAGTGATCCAAAGGGGCACCTGCACCCCAATGTTTATAGCAGCAATGTCCACAACAGCCAAACTGGAAAGAGCCCAGATGCCTACTGACAGACAAATGGATAAAGAAAATGTTGTAAATATGCACAGTGGAATATTACTCAGCCATCAAAAAATGAAATCTTGGGATGCCTGGGTGGCTCAGTTGGTTCAGCAGCTGCCTTTGGCTCAGGTCATGATCCCAGAGTCCTGGGATGGAGTCCCGCATTGGGCTCCTTGCTCGGCGGGGAGCCTGCTTCTCCCTCTGCCTCTGCCTGCCACTCTGCCTGCTTGTGCTCTCTGTCGCTCTCTGACAGATAAATAAAATCTTCAAAACAGAAAAACAAACAAACAAAAAAACCCCGAAATCTTGCCATCTGTGACAACATGGATGGAACTAGAAGGGATTATGCTAAGTGAAATAAATCAGAGAAACACATATATCATATGTCTTCATTCATATGTGGAATATAAGAAATAAAACAGAGGAGCTTAGGGGAAGGGAGGGAAAAATAAAATCAGATGAAATCAGAGGGAGACAAACCATGAGAGACTCAACTCTAGGAAACAAACAGGGTTGCTGGAGGAGGCGGAGGGGCTGGGGTAACTGGGCGATGGCATTAAGGAGGGCACGTGATGTAATGAGCACTGGGTCTTGTATGCAACTGATGAATCACTGAACCCTATCTCTGGAATGAATAATGCACTGTATGTTAATCAATTGCATTTAAATAAAATTACACATTAAAAAACATTTTAGAGGGCGCCTGGGTGGCTCAGTGGGTTGAGCCGCTGCCTTCGGCTCGGGTCATGGTCTCAAGGTCCTGGGATCGAGTCCCGCATCGGGCTCTCTGCTCAGCAGGGAGCCTGCTTCCCTCTCTCTCTCTCTCTGCCTGCCTCTCTATCTACTTGTGATCTCTCTCTGTCAAATAAATAAATAAAATCTTTAAAAAAAAAACATTTTAGAGAATTAGGTTTGGAGCGGGAACCAAGATGTGTACGGCACTGGGCACGAGCTGGGAAACTGAGTCAGGGATGTGGATGGGGCTGAGCCTGGGGATGTGGAACGGGTGTCGCTGTGATGAAGTCTTCATTCCCCCTCAGTGCCCAGGATACACGATGTTGACCAGACTAACTGGTATCCAGGATCACAACCCTGCAGGGCCATGCTGCGGGCAGGTGAAGCCTGGAGTAGCCTGGGAAGCAGCAGTGAGTTGTCTGTGAATTATTTTTAGGAGCTCACACCTAAGGACAGACCGAATAGTCTCCTTTTAAAACTATGTGCTGGTGATTCCTATGGAAAGTGCTGGAGAGCTGGGAGTGGCCTGATCTGAATGGCTCAATCAGAAACTGGTGACAGAAGTCTGGCCACAGGGTACAATAAAGTTCCAGACTTGACCAGCCTCCTTCACTGTCCTAGCACCTCTTCGGAAGTGATGACACCACGAAGCTCCGTCTCAGGTAAGGAGGACCCCCAAAGGCTAGCACCATCCCACCCCAGCCCCAGCACAGCCCCCACACCTCAGCATAATCCCCGGCTCCTCCCCCAGCCCTGGTCACCTCAGAGGCATCTGTGACAAATAGCTCCATCCTTCCATTCTTTAACAAACCAGATGCCTTCTATCTGGGAGCCAAGGCTGAGGACTCAGTCTTCCCTGAATGCTCTCCCCTGGAGAGCCCCAGCTACTCAGTGCCTGCCAGAGCTAACACCCTTGCGGGGGTGGCCCCAAATCCAAATCCACACCTGTAGATCCCCCTGACCTGCAGCTTCTTCCGTACTCACCTTCCTGAGGATCCCACAGCCACCTTCTCTGCCCCATGGTCCACCCTGAGATATAATGATTTGTAAGAAATATATACCTAGTTCAGATAACCAAAATATATTCCTCAGGTAGAGTTGGGCTTCACTGATTGTTAAAATGATTCAGAAGCGTAAAGGTGAAATGGGAGTCTTGTGAATGAAGGTGACTTTTGGATCGCACCCCAGAATGGGAGCCGGCAGCCAGGAGCACCAATCCTGTGAATGAAGGGATGGAACTTTCGCTCCCACCTTCCCTAGCTCCTGGGAGGGGAGAGGGGCTAGAGACCCAACCAGCCAATGGCCAGTGACTTTGTCAGTCACCATCATGCAATAAGCCCCACCCGTAAAAACCTAAAAGGATTGGGTTTGGAGGGCTTCCAGTCTGGTGAGTCCACTGGCGATGGGAGAGCAGCACACCTAGAGCCGGATGGGTGCCCCAAAACCCTTCCTTCCCCAGACTCCACCTATGATCTCTTCACCTGGCTATTGAAAAAAAAAAAAACAAAAACAAAAACCTGTTAGAATCTGATTCTATTTCTGCGTAGCAGCCGCAGAATGGAGTTGAATTCTCAGACACCCTACTGGTGTCTCAGAATTGTTTGGCATTGTGTGTACAGGAAGCCCCACATGCTGGAACTAACTCTGGGAACCCTAAAAGAGCCCCCCTTCTTTCTCCCATAGTTTCTGTCTGCATAACAATCTTCTTCCACCAGTGTGCAAAAGTAGTCACAGGTAAGGACAAGGACGGGGAAGAATGGGGAGGGAGGAGGGTGACCTTGGGAAGTGGGTATCTGGTCCTTCTCGAACCCACAGCAGTAGTGTCTCCACCAGATGCCCCCATGGCCTCGGGGCTGTGGCTGTGCCAGCCTGCCTCCAGGTGTGGGGACCAGCTCTATAACCCCTTGGAGCAATGCTGTGATGACGACACCATCCTGCCTCTGAATCGGACTCGCCTTTGTGGCCCCAACTGCACCTTCTGGCCCTGCTTTGAACTCTGCTGTCCTGAGTCCTTTGGCCCCCAGAAGTTTGTCGTGAAGTTGAAGGTCCTGGGCGTCAAGTCCCGGTGCTTCTCGTCCCCGATCTCTAGAAACTGCCCCAGGTAAGGGCCTCTAACTGCTCATGGCTGAGGGAAGGAAGGAGGGATAAGGGACACAGAGGATCACAAGAGGATCCCCTGTCATGTTGTTGTTCTTTAATTTATCTTTAACTTTATTTAAGCAATCTCTACATACAACGCAGGGTTCAAACTCATGATTCTCAGATCAAGAGCTGCACACTCTAATGACTAAGCAGCCAGACACCTCCCCACCATGTCCTATTGTTTTATCTCTGGCCATTTCTGGAAACTTCCCACTCCTCCTCACCTGTGTCTCATAATTTCCTAATTTTTCTTTCTCTGTGGCCGAAGGAAACCTTTCTAGACAAGCTCCTTATGAAAATGTGATATTTTCCACATGCCAGGAAAGACCCCAACCTACATCACTAGCTTCCCCCCAACCCCACCCAGTTTCTGTGGGGCAGGCAGGAAAACAGAGAAGTTGACCCTGTGCTGGGCCCTGTGTTGCCCATCTTAGGACATTCAAGAGACTCTCCCATGACCTTCATCTCCTTGTGCCTCAGTCCCTCATCTGTAAAATAGGGGTAATACCCATTTCCCTGAGCCACTGAGGCATTGTAAGGAAGATTCTCAGGATTTGAGTATTAGGGGGGAGCAGAATGAGATGAAAACCCTTTTCTTGAAAACTGTGCATGGGTCTTTTAAAATGTAAACAAACAAGTAAATAAATAATGTACATCAACCAAAGACATGTGAAATTGAGAAAGCAGCTTCTAGAATATCTACCTGATGGCTTCATGTTAAATGAATTTATAAAATCGAAACTTTTCTTTTTATTTTCTTATTGTCTTAATCTCCTCTGAAACTGCATAAAGCAAACCTCACTTAAAATGGAGTCAGAAGGGGCGCCTGGGTGGCTCAGTGGGTTAAGCCGCTGCCTTCGGCTCAGGTCATGATCTCAGAGTCCTGGGATCGAGCCCCGCATCGGGCTCTCTGCTCAGCAGGAAGCCTGCTTCCTCCTCTCTCTCTCTGCCTGCCTCTCTGCCTACTTGTGATCTCTCTGTCAAATAAATAAATAAAATCTTTAAAAAAAAAAAAAAATGGAGTCAGAAGCCCAGAAGGGGAAGCTTTCACGGTATAACACATACAACCCTTTGCAGAACCAACCAGAAGCCTACATGACTACCTCAGCAAGAGGAAGATTCTGTCCTTGGCAAGAAGAAGCAATTACAACGAGAAGCCATTACACGCAGAACTCCCAGTGTACGCCAATGGTCTTTTCCTTTTGCTTTTTCTCTTGAATAAATAAAATCTTTTTTTTTTAAAGATTTTATTTATTTATTTGACACACAGAGAAAGAGATCACAAGTAGGCAGAGAGGCAGGCAGAGAGAATTCTAAAACACAAGGACAGAACCCGTGGGCAGAAAGAGCTTCACTGGGGTTGTGACCGGAAACTGATTGTATGCAGTTGGAAGGGGGTTACCCACAGCACAAACTTCCAAGGTATTTTGTAAACAAAGTTTCCAGGACCCTGAGGGGGCTAACTGCACACTTTTATGAATCTTCTCCCCGTCTGCTGACTTAGTTTCTGAACCCAACGCTGAAGGAGCTTTGGGAAGGATGACAGTACGGCTCAGGGAGTTCCGACACGGGGTCGCTGAAGTTCCTCCTCGACCCCGACCATCAGGGTGACCCAGCACTGACACCCCCTGGGCTCTGCAAATATTTAAAGCTGCTTCTTTCCCCTGGGGGTGCATTTTGGCTTCCGCACAGACACATCTCTCTCACCTGACCTTCCTTTGCGGAGGGCAAGCGTCTCAGTTCCGTTGGAGTATCTAGGTTCCTTATCAACCTCGAGAAGTCAGCAACCCTAACCCGGCGGCAGCCAGGCTGGCGGGCGTCACGCACATGTCCATGCAGCTGCAGCAGGTGGGCCCCCTGCCAGCCACGGAGGGGCCACGGCTTTTCCGGGGCGCGGGCTACTGCCTGAGGACACTGGGGCCTCGACGGGGCAGACGCGGGTTATGGGGGTCCGGGCCCCAAGTGTGACTTAGGATCTCGGTCTAGATAAAGGGGTGCACGCTGGCTCCCGCGCCGTGGAAGATGCACCTGTGTAACCTGCCCAGGTGCGCTGCGCGAGGCACAACTCTCGGACTCCATTCCACAGACGCGGAACTTGGAGGCCTTGACGCCCCAAAGGCGGCGGAGACCTGACAGAGTCCTGGGGCTGCCAAAAGAAACCATTAAGGAGGATCGCAGTCCCATGCAGGGGTGGTTCTAGCAATGAACTCAGCGACGTCCCGGATTCCGGGACGCTCCAGGCACCGCTAAAACCACGACAGAGCGACCACAACACACCTACGCCGCTGGAAACATGGCGGCTCCACCGTCGCAGCAGTGCGCATGCGCGAGCTATGCTAGAGGCGCCTGCGCACTGCACGGCTGTTCCACAACACTACCTCTGTCTCCTACCACGTGGGAGGAAGGTTGGGGTTGCTGGCGGGGAGATCCAGGAGAGAGTGCGCTGCACGCCTTTTAAGCGACAGTGTAGATGCCATATGCTGCTATGTTTGGTACATTTTACACCCGTCTTTGATCCCACATTAGATGATGTTATAACCTCTATAAAAAATGATCAAAAACAGGACCAATCCTTTAGGGGGTGAAGAGTCCATTAATGCCTCTTTTGGATTGCGAGGTCCTGGTGGTCTATGTTAAACTTGTTCTTGCAGGCTCATGGTTGGAGGGGGAGGGCGGTGAGTGAAAAAAGGTTCAGGATAAGTTTTAGCCCCTTCTTTCTGGGAAGCTGACCTCAGGCGATCTTCTCTCCATACAGTTTCTTTGGAACCATCCTGGGTTAAGATAAATGTAGAGTGTCAACTGTGTTATCAGGCAATATTGTTTATCATTAAGAGGATGACTGATCTGGACTCAAAAAAACTGTGAATGTGTGACCAGAAAGAGTTAGAGATCCTTGGAAAAAGAAAGACAGACAAAGCTTTCTTGATATAAGAAAGTTACTTTAGCTGCCCCTGCCCCCCATCTCATGAAAGAACATAAGAACAAACGGCCAGGAGGTTGACTAATCATATCAGAATGATGAATCAGTATTAAAACTCCAGTGCTCATTGAGCAAGCCCCTTCATGACTATGGATGTACCCTTGGCTTAAAATTTCTCCAATTTTGTTCAATTGTGTTCTCCTTTATTTATTCCAAATAAAACCCTTTCTTTTCCTAATCTTTCACTTCGTTGTGTCTTTTGGTTCAACACACACCAAGAGGCCAAGAGGTGAACCCAGTTTCGGGGTAACAAATGGCACAGAGCCAGAAAGAGGATTTCATCATCTGGGCTACAAAGTACAGTTTAAGAGCTAAGCCTTGGTTTTCCTGAGTTAAGTTTCTTGTTTCTGAGCATAACACTTGTGAGTTTCCCTATTCTATGTCTGTTTTCTGTTTATAACCACCATGTATGATGAGTAGCAGATTTCTTCAGTTCAGGTTGACATTCACATATGCAAGCCACAATAGGGCTGTAACTCGGGGTAGCAGAGTTAAAAAGACATGGGAGGGAAACCCAACATGCACCATGACAGCATCACACATATCTTTATTGGGATGGCTTGGAACCATTTATGTGGTGCTTTCCAGCGCCCAAAATAGGCAGCTCAGCTGAAAGGGGGTAAGCCCTGGGTTTGGAATTGTCACCTTGATCAATTCAATGTGGTTGGGATAACAAAATCGCTCCTCGAAAGTCAGAGCGTACCCCTCACTCCTTGAGACTAACTGAATTTGCGGAGCTAAAGAATTGGCCCCACCATCTTTATAATTGGATTGGAGAATGCACTTGGGGATGCCCTTAGCTCCCAGGACAAGTCATCTCCCACTTGACAGTGATTCCTCATAATTAGGATATTGTTATGGCTAGACAACAGGCAAAGAGGGCTTTTTTTTAAAAAAAGATATATATTTGTTTATGTTAGAGAAAAAGAGGGTCTCAAGCAGACTCTGAGCTGAGCACAGAGCCTGGCATGGGGCTCCATCTCAAGACCCTGAGATCATGACCTGAGCTGAAACCAAGAGTTGGGACACTTAACTCACTATGCCACCCAGGCAGTCTGCAGAGAGGGCTTCTTTATGGTTTTACCCCTTAGCCTTATTTGTCCCGAGACCCACCTCTATAGTTGTAAGATTACAAATAGAGGCTTTAGCCAAGCATACAGCAGCCACCTTTTAACCCAACCCAACACGGAGTCACCCACAAATTCAAAAAGTGATCCTCCAAAACCTAATCCTGACTGCAAGTCAAAGGGGGGACTTATTATGCTAATACTGAAACTAAATGTTGTGTATGTATCCCAAAAGACTCTACCAATGTATCCAAAGTTTTAGCAGACATGTCCACCAGAATTAAGGCAACATCTCATTCCTTTAGTTCTCCCAATGATGGGTTATCTTCCTGGTTTAGCAGAGATGGATTTCACAATGATAATAATATTTTTGTATGTATCATTATGTAAAATGATATATAAATTATGTAACTTGTAATTATGCAAATATGCAAAATATAATTATGTAATCATGTAATTATGTAAAATATTGCATAAAATAATTATGTAATTATGTAAATATGTAAAATATTTTCTAACTTACTATATTGAAAATTTTAGACTTACAAAAAAGTTGCAAAGACAATAGTTATCTCTCATAACATTGACATTTTACATGATTCTAATACAATTATTGAAATCAGGAAACTAACACTGACATGATACTATTAACTACTCTACAGACCTTATTTTAATTTTCCCTGATGTCCACTACCTGCTCAGGATCCAATCCTGAATCCCACATTACAATTTGATCAATGTGACTCCTTTGTGCCCTTCCATCTGGAATAATATTCTGTGTTTTCTTAGAGTCTGTATTTATCTATTTAATTTAGCATCCATTGTAGGACCAAACTAAAGGTCTTATCTTCCCTGTGATCTGTGTTCATGCTCTGGCCCACACCCTTTGTCTACTCTTGCACACAAAGCCAATGTTGTCTCTGCCCTAAATCAACCCAGAGGAAGGTACCAGACAAGTAGAGATCACCGCAAAAGCCCAGAGCCCAGCAACATCATCTAACTAGACAACGCCAAACTGTTTGCCATGTCCTGTTTTGCCTTTCCCTTGGAAAACACAGTAAGTCTCTGGCCTATGATTTCCCTTCTCTCCTGCTTCTTCCTCATGACCAAACCTGGTGCTTCCTCATGTGACCCTGCATGGCAAGTCTCATTTCTAGGGAAACTGTCAGTAACATTAAACTCTTTCCAATGGCATTAGCCTGTGTCATCACTCAATAACCTTTATACATTGGGTACAAATGAGTCAGATACTTTCTTCCTTAAACTTTCCCTCTCTGGTCAGCTTTGGGAGGTCTTGCCTGTGTATGCACAGCCTGGCCCTCCCTGCCCACATGGATTTCTGGGGCTCACTCTCTGCCCTTTCTCTTTGACACCAGACGCCTCAGGTTCCAGTTCCATCCAGTTTCCAGAACAAACTCATTTCTAAAGGATGACTGTGCTCTACTCAGATCCCTGCTGCTTGCACAACTAAGTCAGTGAAAATGTCCCTGAGCAGAAAACGTAATTAGCTAGGTACTTACCTTGTGAGTTTCCTTTCTTTCAGAAGTCAAAGCCTTATGCTGCCTTTATCCACTACACGAAATCACTGGCTTCAGTTTTATACTTGTTATCAGAAAAACTAGCCTGGTGTCAGCACCCTCATGACTGTAAGTGGGAGAACACTCACATTCATTTCAGAAGGCATTTTAGCAAGGTATACAATTTTAGATTGACTGTTATTTTCTTTTTTAAAATTTTTTTCTTTTTTGAGAAAGAGAGAGAGTGTGAGCAGTGGGGGAGGTAGAGGGAGAGGAGAGAGAGAGAACCCCAAGAAGGCTCCACGCTCAGCTCAACACAGAGCCCAACATGGGGCTCAGTCTCACAACCATGAGATCATAACCTGAACCAAAACCAAGAGTAGATTCATTGTTATTTTCTTTTAACTCTTTAAAAATGCTATTTTGTCACTTCTCTGGTTCACTAGGAAACCCCTAATTAGTTCTGTTCCTGTGCTTGGTCAACAGACCAGGCTTGCACCACCAGGACTCCTGATTTCGCGTTGCCTTCTCTCATGCAAATCACTATTATCTTCCTCTTCTACTGCCCCATCCCCATTCAATACAGATCATTTCTTTATTTATCTTATGTCTCTTTATTCGGTGTGAAACTCCCCTGGGTCTCTAGGTGGCAAAGAAGCTGAACCAACTAGACAGATAAGAGGGAACTGGAAACCAGAAAGGGGGTGGTTTGGGAGCGAAAGAATATCATTCTTCCAGAGAAACGATAATGTCCCTTCACAGATGGTGCAAAGGAGAGATGAATGTTACTGGTGCCATAGTTCAATTCATACAGAAACCCTGAGCTGGCCAACTTTTTGTGCACCACTGGAGTGAGGGAAAGCAAACTGGGAAGAAATGAACTCACAGACATGGGCAGAGAAAGAACCAGATCCCGTGCTTGGGTCCCTGGATTCTCCATTTGCGAACAGATCGCAGAGATGGATCTGTAAGGAGCAGAGTGGATTGAGGGCTGCAGGCCTGGTGGGGGCTCTACTTTGTTGGGCAGGTATCACAGACTCAGGGGAGTACAGGGTAATGCCATCACCTGGGGACCACGTGGGAGATTTAGGCAATTGAACCCTTGGAAGAGGACTTGTTTCTTCCCAAGATACAATAACACAAAGAAAAAATAACAACTTCAACACAAAACACATACCCAAAATAAATCCAAGCCCACCACCTTGATAAAGAATACTTTAGGCTCAGCTATGGAAGAGAGGGAGTAGAAGGAGGAATGTCTAGTTCCCTAAAGTGGGTCTCAATTTTTGAGAGGAACTTCATTTTAATAAAATGCAGGTGAGGGCGCCTGGGTGACTCAGTGGGTTAAAGCCTCTGCCTTCGGCTCAGGTCATGGTCCCGGGGTCCTGGGATCGAGGCCCGCATCAGGCTCTCTGCTCAGCGGGGAGCCTGCATCCTCCTCTCTCTCTGCCTGCCTCTCTGCCTACTTGTGATCTCTCTCTCTCTGTCAAATAAATAAATAAAATCTTTAAAAAAATAAAATAAAATAAAATAAAATAAAATGCAGGTGAGCTGGTAAGCCGACAGATGTGATCTCTGATGGGAGTTAGGAAGGATGCTTCTCCATGACAAACTCTACAGAATAAAATCTAGCTCCCTAGGAAAAGATTGGGAATTTTGACCCGGGTGTGGGACAGTTATATCAGAAGTTCTCTGCGACCTGCACAATTGCACAACAATGAGTAACATCTCCAGAAATAAAATCTCCAACAAACATGACTATCTCCTGTTCAGAGGGCTTGGAATTGGTGCAAATTATGTGCAAAAAAAAAATGCTTAAACACTTGGAACTAAACCCTGGGTCCAGACAAGTTGTACTTCTTGTTATGTGGGACATAATCAATTGGTATGTTGTTTTTGTTCCCATTACATATGACTCAGTGCGTCATACCCAAGTTGCTTTAGAATTTCTTGTTCTAGGGGCGCCTGGGTGTCTCAGTGGGTTGAGTCTCTGCCTTCAGCTCAGGTCATGATCTCAGGGTCCTGGGATCAAGCCCTGCATTGGGCTCTCTGCTCAGTAGGGAGCCTACCTCTCCCTCTCCCTCTGACTGACTCTCTGCCTACTTGTGATCTCTCTCTCTCTCTCTCTCTGTCAAATAAATAAATAAAATCTTAAAAAAAAAAAAGAACTTCTCCTTCTAATGCTGTTACCAGCAAAATACTTTACTATGTGCACAAAGACTTAAGTATAAGAATATTTATTGCCACATTTTTAGGGTAAGACTGAGAAATTGGAAACTTAGGTAACTTTCAAAAGGAGACAGATGAAATAAATTATAATTTATTTGTAGAATGAAAATCTAGGCAGCCATAAAAAGAATACCTTGTGTGCTTTTGGGATTTTAAAGGGTGTATGTATAATATTGTCCTATTTTATAAATGGAAAAGTGTGGTATATATGTGCACATATTTACAGGTATGTGTGTATACATATATATGTAAATTTATAGAAAAATACAGACAGTACATTGTAAATGCCATTACCATGTGGGAGGGGAAGGGGTGTGATGAAGAAGGTTATCATCTCTCACTGTATAATTTCTAGTTCTCAACAAATGGAACATTTTTCAATAAAATATATTCCTATTTTCCATATTGTTAGTTTAAGCGATATTTCAAGATTAAGAAAGAGGGCGCCTGGGTGGCTCAGTCATTAAGTGTCTGCCTTCAGCTCAGGTCGTGATCCCACGGTCCTGGGATCAAGCCCTGCATCGGGCTCCTTGCTCTGCAGGAAGCCTGCTTCTCTCTCTCCCACTCCCCCTGCTTGTGTTCCCTCTTTCACTGTGTGTCTCTCTGTCAAATAAATAAATAAAATCTTTAACAACAACAAAAAAAGCTGAAGAAAGATAGGCAAAGAGGGGCACCTGGCTGGTTCAGTCTGTAGAGCTTGCAACTCTTAAGGATTTATTTCATTTATTTGTAAAAGAGAGAGAGAAAGAGCACGAGTGTGTTAGGGGCGGGTCGGGGGAGGACAGAGGGAGAGGATCTCAGGCAGATTCCGCACAGAGAGTGAAGTCTGACGCAGGCCTCGAGATCGCGACCCTGAGATCATGACCTTGAGGTGACAGCCCAAGCCAAAATCAAGAGTCCTATGCTTAACTGACTGAGGAAGGAAGGAAGGAAGGAAGGGAGGAAGGGAAGGATGGAGTGACAGGAGAGAAGAGTCACAGAGGATGGAAAGAGACAAAGCAATGAAAAATCCGGATGGAGAGAAAGGTGGGGGTTGGGGGCAGAAGAGACAGGAGCTTTCATTTTTAGCATCGGCAGTGGCTGGCCTGGGCTCTGGGGTGGGCCCTGGAACAAAGCTCTCTGTCCCCACTCCTTGCTGGGGACAGTTAGTAATAGGAATAGATATTCTCAGTCCAGGAGCCTGTTGCCCCTGACCACCTGCTCTATGCAGAGATGACCGGACGGCCTTGCATTTGCTGCCTGCTGTCGTGGAGCTGGAACCCAGCACGACCCTCAGCCAAAATCCAGGAACGGAGGGAAGCTAGGTCCTTCCATCCTAATCACTAGTGAAACTGTCCCTAGATGAGGACCCACCTAGCTTGAGTGGGCCCCGGACAAAACGATGTAGGTCCCCACAGCTCAGAGTTGACGGGCCTTCCCGAGCACCACCCTGATGGGCCCTGAGGCCAGCTGGGTCCGGGGATGCCTGAGCCGATGGAAAGCCTTCCTCTTACAACACACACTGCCTCTAACCGCAGTCACAAAGAACTAGACTGTTTGTCTGGAGTCTTCCCAACAGTCTCCCAGGAGGAAAGCCATAGGCAAGACAGGCCATGCAGAGGCAGCCCTCCGCCCCCTAAAATGCACCACACACCCTTGTTCCAAAAACCAGCAAAGCAGGAGAACAATTAAGGAAAGAGTTCGGATCTGGTTACCTTATTCCAAACGTGGCAAGCAAAAAAAACAACAACAAAAAATCTAGCAAGAAGGGTTCTTTGCAATTCCGCACATGATTCAGCATGATGTTCGTGTTCAGCCTTGATTTGGGGTGGTATCGCGATGAGAGAGCGCGTGGAGGGCTGCGGTCTCCAAAGCCTTTGGTGTGCCCTGCACGCCGGGTTATCCCAGGCTAGGCTGACCCCACGCTCCACTTTCAGCTGCTGCAGGAAACATCAGCTCCAGTCCCTCTGGCAAGCCGTTCTTCAGCTGGAAAGAGGAAGAAAGGTGCGTTTGAGACTAGGGATGACAAGCATCTAGGATAAGAGGTGGAGAGAGGGAGGATGAACCAGGGTGCCCTATCAGAAGACCCACGCATGGAAATTCCCTCCCCTGCTCTCTCCACTCCTGCCTCCAGCCCAGAGGCACCTGTCATTTCTTGGTGGCAGGAACAGACATAGAGTCAGAGGTCCCACGTGGCACCTTTTACCTCAAAGTCACCTTCCCCAAGAAAGCAACTATCTCAAGGCATGAGGCCAGAAACAGGACCAGTATTTGCGACAAAGGGCACTAGGGTCTCTTTGATATAGCCGTTCTCCGTGGTGGCATGGATCTAGTTCCCATACCTGGCTCTCCAGCATGGCCCAGGCCCAGAGTTCGAGGGGAAGCCTCAGCCTGAGCAGCCAGGGGCCCCAGGAAGCACTAAACCTGGTTCCCAGTTGGGATCATATAGACGCCCACCCCACCGCCCCGTGAATTGCTTCCTCCTGTCTCCTTATCCTCACCTAGACTCTGAGTCTCCGCACAAGTGCAAGAGGACGCGGACCAACTTGTGGGACAGGAACCGGGTTGGCAATGGAGCCGATCTAGTGTCGTTTCCCGCCTGGGGTAGGCTCTGCGGAGAGTTGGGTTTCTGGCTACAGTGTTAGTTTGAAGCAGATTCTTTGGGATCTGGTTCTGGCAGGAAGTGGGCAGTGTCCCCAGAGCTGGCCTTGGGCTCCCTGGGATCCTGAAAGAATTCCCAACTCCCAAGTCCATCTGAAGGGAACCAGATTGGACATGGGGAAAGCTCGTGTGAGCTCTCTGGAGGGTGGGAGGGGCTGGGATGGTGCACCCCATCAAGCTACAGCTGGTCCAAACAACTGTTCCAACCAAATGTTCCAGGGATCAAGTCTGCTCAACTGTCTCCGTTTCACCCCAGTAAACCCTATTTTATATATATATATATATATATATATATATATATATATAAAATTATACATTATACATATACATATACATTATACATATATTATATATGTATAATATACACATTGAATGTGTATATATATATATATATATACCGGTATTTGTATCCATAAGCACATAGCATGACGAATGTGTTTAATTTGTGAGACACTCAGAACAATGCCCCCTGGTAAATATCCAAGTGTTTGCAAAACATTGGAAAGCAATCCTCTCAGGGATATAACTTTATATATCCTCTACATCAGTGAGGAGTCCAGATTTCAATCAGGATAAACACACGCGGAGTAATTCAGTTAGAAAAGGAATTTATCGAAAGGGTACAAGGGAACCCTAAGAATCAACTGGGAGCCTGGAAAAATGGGCGCAGAGCCTAGCTGTCCTAGCTCTTTTCAAAACCATGCTATGGGGACACCTGGGTGGCTCAGTGGGTTAAGCCTCTGCCTTTGGCTCAGGTCATGATCTCAGGGTCCTGGGATGGAGCCCCTCATTGGGCTCTCTGCTCAGCGGGGAGCCTGCTTCCTCCTACTTGTGATCTCTGTCTGTCAAATAAATAAATAAAAATCTTAAAAAAAAAAACAAAACAAGCTATGGATCAAAAACCGGGAATGACTGCTACCCCCAATGTATGTGCCTGAAACGGGGGTCTCACCGCAGTTGCTACCGCCCGCCCCCCACCAGAAACACTGTGTTTTCTGGCCCCAGAGTGCTCTGCTCACCCACCAGAAACAGGGTCAGCTGCAGCCTTCAGGTAACCAGAGAGACAGCAGCCCAGGGTGAACTCCTGGAACCCAGAGCTTTCCCAGGACCTGCTGACGTCAGATGATACATCAGATGTCTTCCAGGTGAGGAAATCCTGGAGAACATTGGAGCCTGGTCACAAATCTTGAGGGTCCCTCCCAAGCCACAGTGTTGACATTTTTTTTTTCAAGAACTATGATCTCCAATATGGGAGCCACTGGTCACAGCAGATTTTTAATCAGTTAAAATTAAATAAAATGTTGGGTTTATTTCCTCAATTTCCAGCACAATGGAGAATGTGTTCGCCATGGCAGAAAGTTCTGTTGGACGGTGCTGAACGAAATGCTTTGAGAGAAGAATTCAAAGAGCCTCTCAGTGATGAAGTGTATAAAACCAGCAAAATGAAGAAAGATTCCAATTTCCTAACTCTTGTGGGTTTTCTCCCACAATGTAACCCGCTGTGGTTGGGTTGCCTGGGCGGCTTGCCACTGCCTGGTGGGAATTGTCTTCTCCCAGAACATGTTCCTGTAAAGTCTCTGACTGTGCCCTTAGACACAAAATGGAAAATCTCAAAATGAAGTCTGCAAAAACGTCACCGAATGATGTACACTTGCAATTGGTAAACTTCATGACGTGTAAACTAGATCCCAATAAAGTTGTTCCAAAGTAGGATAAATTCTGTGCAAAAGACAAAATCACTTATGTAGAGTTTGTCTTTCTTTTATTTTATTTATTTCTTTGAGATAGAGCGCACATGAGTATCGGGGAGGGGCAGAGGGAGAAGCAGGCTCCCTGCTGAGCAGGAAGACTGATGTGGGGCTCGATCCCAGGGCCCTGGGGTCATGATCAGAGCCCAAGGCAGATGCTCAACAGACTGAGCCACCCAGGAGCCCTGAGTCTATCTTTCCCCGTGATGGTCAACAGCAGCACAGTACATATAAGGCTCTTCAGAAATGGCAAGGTAAAAATAAAGACAAACATGAAAAAACCACTTGTCAGAAACTGGGAAGGGACCGAGATGTTAACCTCACTGCATCCTGCCACATCCTATGGTTCCTCTCAGAAGACACAAGACTTCTGGGTCAGAGACAAAGGACAGATTTGCTCCCAGCAGTAGAGAGTAACCAGTTATCAGCATTTGCACCTGTCCCCTGAGCCACAGCACCTACGGGGCAAGGGAGGAGGTCCGGGGGACAGCAGCGCACACAGTGGGTTGCATTACAGGAGATGTATTTGTATCTTAAGTAAGGAAATCTGAATTTTTCATAATGGGTGGTAAGCCTGCCTGGCTTTTGTCCTGGAAGATCTTACCACTATTACACAGGACACTAAACAAATCCATCCTCCCCCTGGAGGGAGATACTCCGTCTTATCTTTCAAGGCTCTTCACACTACAAATATTCTTTTTTTTTTTTTTTAAGATTTTATTTATTTATTTGGCAGAGGGAGAGATCACAAGTAGGGAGAGAGGCAGGCGGAGGGTGGGGTGTGGAGCAGGCTCCCTGCTGAGCAGAAAGCCCGATGTGGGGCTCAATCCCAGGACCCTGAGATCATGACCTGAGCCAAAGGCAGAGGTTTAACCCACTGAGCCACCCAGGCACCCCTCTTTTTTTTTTTTTTTAAGAAGTTTTCACACTACTTGAAAGGAACTTGGAAGAAAGAACAGTCAATACCTCCTGGCAAGACAGGCAAAAACGCAAGAGACGCGCAGAGAATGGTCACCAACACCAACAAACAATATTAAAACAAAGAAACACCTACAGTAGTCCCTCCCCTTCCCTTATCCATGGTGGGCTATTTCCAAAATCCCCAGTGGATGCCTGAAACCGTGGATAGTATCCGATCCCATAAATACTATGTTTTTTCCTATAGGATACCATAGGTGTCCACAAATACCTATGACAAAGTGTAATTTATAAATCAGGCATAGTAATAGATTAACAGCAATAACTAATAATAAAAGGAGAATTATAATAATAAGCTGTACTAAAAGCTCTATGAGTGTGGACTCTCTCTCTCAAAATATCTTGGTGTAGTGTAGTGCACTCATCCTTCTGGGGATGACCCAGGAGGACAGGATGAGATGGAGTGAGTGGAGTGACAGGCATTAGGACACAGCATTAGGCTACTATCCACCTGGAGACAATCCTTCAGAATGAGGATTATCTGCCTCTCCGCCATGGCAGGTAAATCGGGGACTGCTGTAAATAAACGAATTAAGAATAGGGAGCAGGTGTGTGGTCTGGGAAGTTGTTGTCTTTGCTAAGATGGTTGTGACAGTCCTGAGCAGGAGGGAAGACACTAGGATCACAGAAACGTGACCTGGTTTCCATCTTCAAGGTTGCTTAAAATCAGGGAGCGACTCCCCACCGTCTCTAGGATGAAACCCAACCCAGTCTGCCCAGCACGTCCAGCAAGGTCCTTCCTGATCTGCCCTGCTCGTTCTACAGCACCTTCTCCTCCAGCACTGCTGGCCTCTGCGATACACCCCAACACTCGCTCCCCATGGTTCCCCAAACAGGCTCCCAAACCTGGTTCACCCGGTTCACCTGTGGGTCTCTGTGGATCGTCCTCCTGGCCCTTCACAGGAGTCATTCAATTTTCTTGCAGGGCTTGGCTCAGGCCGCCCCTCCTCCCCACCCTCCCAGCACTGCCAATTCCACCCACTGATAATGGGGTGCATGGTGGCTCAGTGGGTTAAGCAACCAACTCTTTTATTTTATTGAGATTTTATTTATTTATTTGACAGAGATCACAAGCAGGCAGAGAGGCAGGCAGAGAGAGAGGAGGAAGCAGGCTCCCCGCCGAACAGAGAGCCTGATGTGGGGCTCGATCCCAGGACCCTGAGATCATGACCTGAGCTGAAGACAGAGGCTTAACCCACTGAGCCACCCAGGTGCCCAGCAACCAACTCTTGATTTAGGTTCAGGCCAGGATCTCAGGAATCTGAGATGGGGCCCCTGCCTGGGGCTCCATGCTGGTATGGAGCCTGCTTAAGATTCTTTCTCTTCTTCTCCCTCTGCCCCAGCCCTTCCCACCCCAGCTCTGGAGCACTGGGCAGACACTCGCTTGCTCTCTCTTAAAAAACAAAAACAAAAACAAAAACAAAACCCATAAATAAAAGAACCCATTCTTTCTGTCCCCCATAGCGCCCATGCTAATTAACACTATCACTGGTTTATGGGCCATGTGGAGACTGTCCAACCCAGGCTCCTTTTAAATTTTATTTTTTTTTAAAGATTTTATTTATTTACTTGACAGAGAGAGATCACAAGTAGATGGAGAGGCAGGCAGAGAGAGAGAGAGAGAGAGGGAAGCAGGCTCCCTGCTGAGCAGAGAGCCCGATGCGGGACTCGATCCCAGGGA
>NW_019154161.1:4980549-5039832 GCF_002288905.1 Enhydra lutris kenyoni
CCTGAGATCATGACCTGAGCCGAAGGCAGCGGCTTAACCCACTGAGCCACGCAGGCGCCCTCCTTTTAAATTTTCAAAGGCATGCGTAGATAGGGTAAAACTTCCAGCTCATGCTTTTTTAAAAATTAAAAATAAAAAATCGCACTCCCTTCCTTTGACCTTCCTCCCCATCAGCACTCCTGAGTCCCATGCTTTTACCAGTTTCTGGCATTAGCCCCTTTGTGGTTTTAAATAATATGCTTGCAATTCTCTTTGATGATCTTAGGGACCCGACTGTACCATCTCCAAGCAGTGGGATTTTTTTTTTGTCCAGTGACTTAATGTTTCGGACCTTCGATGTGCTCTTCACATACAATGAAATAACCTCACTTCCCCTGGCTGGTACTTAGGTACAATATAAAGCAAATGCCGTTGTAATTATCACGGACACTGGAGACTCCAGCATACTCCTTATGATCCAAATTGAGTCCATTTCTGGAAACATTTTGGATAGACATGTTTCAGGACATAAGAATTTGGACTCTATTTTTTTTTTAAGATTTTTTTCGGTGGGGGGGTTAGCTGGCTCGGTGGCTGAGTCAGTGGAACGTCCGACTCTTGACCTCAGCTCAGGTCTTGATCTCAGAGTCCTGTGTTCAAGCCTCGTATTGGGCTCAAAACGTGGGACTTGAATTGACAACCTTACAAGACCAAGACTTGCATGCCTCCCGGACTGAACCAGTTGGGCGCTCCAGCTTTTGGGGGGTTTCTACTGGCTGAATCTACCAGACTTGCTTCTTACTTGACAAGAGGTTTCATGAGGTTTCTATGAAGATAACTTAATTATACGGACATTAATTCTTCTACTAGTAACTTTTATGATTTGGCTTTATAGTTGGTTATACTGTTTATCTATAGCGTTCTCCTTCCCGAGGCCAGGAATTCCTCCGTTGTAGGTTCAGAATTATGACTGAATTATTAATTCATTCATAAGCTAATTAATTTAGAAGACAAGAACCTTGTTCTTCAGGTCTGTGATCCCATCAGCGGAGGGGTGGATGTGTCTCCAAGGTTGGGTCTCCTGTTGGGATGCCTTGGGCATGAGGAGACAGTGTGGAAATCTGCTATGCCAATACCAACCCACCCAGTGCCTGCTGAGACAGCACATACAGTAAAACTGGAAGGATACAGAAATTAGCACGGCCCCTGTACAAGGAGGACACGCAAATCTGCAAAGCGCTCCCTTTTAAAACAAACAAACAAAAGCAGAAATATACACCATCCCCCACAGACTTCTGCCAAATTAGGGGAGGAGGGCTCATATATATGCGAGCATCCTCAGACTCTAACAGCCCTCCAGGCTGTCTCAACTTGCTTCAAGTAACACATGCATTGTTTGCTGACTTAATGCCTTTGGTCTCTAACAGAATTAACTTGCCTTCTTTGAAATGTACAGACAACTGGCCTTGGGCAATAAGGGATCAGAACTTCCGCAGGCCACAGAGGAGGGCAGGTCCACTTGAAGTCCCCTGGGCTTTCTGACTCTCTCAAAACTCTTTTAGCAAATGAGTCTAAGGTCATGCACCACATTACCAACCCCCCTTTGCACCTCTGTAAAACTTGTCCTCCTTGGCAGAAAGAACAGAATACTCTTGCACAACAACAGGGTATGAAAATATCAGACCTTCTTATGCACCCCACCCAAACCCAGGGCACCAAGGAACTGGAATTTCTGGTACAATCAATCTCCCAGCACAGAGATAACTCAGGAGCTGGCACCAGCCAGAAAGGTCACTGATCCCAGCACTTCCTTAACGGATTCAACCCCTTTGAAAAATCTCCAGGCCAGGCAGAAACTTTGGAGTTGGCCTTTGGACAAAAGCCCACTCTCTCCCCAGGTGGCCAGCCTCTTGAGTAAAGTTCCTCTCCCCAGTCAAAACTCATCTCTTGAGTACTGACCTTTCCAGGGAAAGGCTGCTGAACTTGGCTTTTAGGAACAAGACCACTCCTATTCAAAATTACTCAGGCACTTAGAGAGGAGAGGGAGGAGTCCCTCCCACCAACAATGCACTTTTACAAGGATGTGAACAAAGACTCTGCTTTCTCTTTCTCACGCCTTTCCCATCTTTTTCTTGTGCCGTGGGAAGGAAGCCACCAGGAGACAGAGGGGCACAACTAGTAATATCCCACGTACTTATCTCTTCACACAATTAACGTTCATGGTGACAGTAGAATCCTAGGAAGGAGCATGGATGGAATGTTCCTTTGGACAAGGCACTCTGTAGTCTGCCACCTTGCAGTCTGTTTTATGAACTCCGGAAGCCTATCCTGTGGTTGCCTATTCCTTTCTGGTTCACTCCAGTGGAGTTTCTGCAGCCCCCACTCTTCTTCTAGATCATTCTGCAGCTCCATCATTTCCCACAAATGAGTCTGAAGAAGACGCACAGGGCGGGTCTGGAGGTGCCTTGCAGGGGAGGGGAGAACGGGGACCCCTTGAAGCCTCCAGGGCAGGGGAACATGGAAAGTCTAGAAAAAGTGGGCCTCTGGCCGGTGACTTGTCAAGCGATCATTTCCAGGTGGGCTTTCCCTGGAGGCCTTCAGAGAAAGGCACTTGCCAGAGTCACCACTTTGAAAGTATCCGTGGTCATACTGACCCTGAGGTTTGGCAAGTGTGTCTATCAGAGTCCCAGGATAAAGTCCCAGCCCCAGCTCTGTGGCTGCTCTGCCCACAAACTGCTCTGGAGCCGAGATTCGAGAACCGTGGTGCCCAGGATCTTTGGTAAGGATCCACGGGGCACTCCCCCCAAGCTTCTGTCTTGTCGCATCCCGAATGGACCCCTGAACCTCAAACGTAATGCTCGATTCTTGGCTTCCTCCTTGGTCATCACCCCCAGGCCAGCTCTGGCTGCAGCTCAGTCTCCCCCTGATCAGCAACTATTAGACCCGACCCTTCCCGGAGCGCTTCCTGCCACCCTGAGTCCGTGTCAACATCCACTCTGAGCTGCGGCCCACACTGAACGCAGCTCAGTGACGTCATCTGCTGTACCCCAGTGCTGACCGGATGCTTACGCTCTCCATCGTTCTCCTGTCCCTCTGCTCGTCGGCTGCTGCCTCCCATTCTGAACTCGTGAGCTCAGGCTCGGGAGGAATCGCAGGTGAGAGCAGGTGGAGTGTGGAGGGAGGAGATGGTACCGTGGATGGAGGTGGGTGTTAGGGTCCGTCATCAAAGGAGCGAGACTGATAAAAAGCGAAGGTCAAGCAAAGATTTATTTCGCGCCAAGCATCGAGAATCAAACTGACGGGTCAGGGCCGTCACTTGCAAAGAGGCGACCCCTCCCAGCCTCACAGACTAACTTTTATAGAGGTAGTTTAGCCGGGCTATACACAGGTGGCCAATGAGATTGCAACACACAGAGAAAACTGCACAGTCATGGTAGGTCTGCCACACACACAAAAAAACTGCGAGGTAACACACGCGCGGCCAATTGAATTTCAATTTACCCTAGTAGATATATGCGCGCCCCACTGATTGGATGTCTTCCCCTGGCCTGACCCGCCCTTGTATTAGATACTAGGCTTTGCAAGTAAGTTCCTCTCGCAGGGGCGGGGTCAATCTAAGTTCACTGCATAAACACGAAATGACTCCCTCTGGCTACCCAGGCCCTTACAGTGGGGGCTGCAGAGATCCTAGTCTCGTCCTTGGAGCCCATTCTGCAGTGACTCCCCCAGACGTAGGACTTTGGCTGTGCCAGCCAACGCCCACGTGTGGGGACCAGATCTACAACCCCTTGCAGCAGTGCTGCAATGAGGGGACCATCCTGCCTTGAACCAGACCCACCTCTGTGGCCCCAACTGCAGCTTCTGGCCCTGCTTTGAGCTCTGGGGTCCTGAGTCCTTGGGGTCTCAGGCCCAGGCTGTTGGGGCGCCGGGGTGGCTCAGTCTGTTAAGCGTCTGTCTTCAGCTGGGGTCATGATCGCAGGGTCCTGGGATCAAGCGCCACACAGGGCTCCCCGGTCAGCGGGAAGCCTGCTTGTGTTCCCTCTATCACTGTGTCTTTCTGTGTCAAATAAATAAATAAAATTTCAGGGGGAAAAAGTACTAAAATAAAGGTTTTTCCTTTAAAATTATTTCATTATTTATTAAACACCAAAGAGGAACTTCTGCTTCAAGAAAAATGGAGTAGACACACTTTTCTCTATTGTTCTTGCCAGATAAAGCTAACAGTCCCAGACATTATACAGAAAGCAAACACAAGAAGACTCCAAAAGGCAGAGAGAAGAAGGCACGACACAATCATAAATTCTCCGGGCTTCCTTCAAGCATCATACGCCCCAGAGAGGTTACTGAAGAAGCCAGCAACCCAGAAATACCAATGAGAAGAGTCATATACTTTTGGCCAAAGAACTGGGGCCCTGCCCCTACCCAAGTAGCAAAGGCTAAGCAAAGAACCAAGAGTTTCATTTCACCTGCTTGTAAGAAGGAACCCCAACTCCCCCTCAGGGATTCTGTTGCACAATATGGAGGGGAAGGCCCCCGCCCCGACAGTTATGGTGTCAGGACTTTATCTAATTTAACCAAAAAAAATTTAGATTCAGGTGACAGCTTGGTTGATTATAAGATTTTCCTAACTCGCTCATCTGAAAATTGCTGGCGTCCTTAAAATGTATATTTGAGGGCTCCTGGGTGGCTCAGTTGTTAAGCGTCTGCCTTTGGCTCAGGTCATGATCCTATCGTCCTGGGATGGAGTCCTGCACTGGACTCCCTGCTCATCAGGAAGCCTGCTTCTCCCTCTCCCACTCCCACTGCCTGTTTTTCCTCCCTTGCTGTCTCTCTCTGTCAAATAAATAAAATTTTTAGAATTAGCTTCCTGCTGTTCCAACTGTATGAGACTCCTGCTAGGACTTTGCAGACCCTGACATCATTGTAAATTTCGGGTAAGTCCATCCTGAATGTAAGTTTCAGTAGTTCTGGAGCTGATGATTCTCTCCAGACAAGTTCTCTAAAAATATTTAACTTTACAAATCGGTTCTGTGTAGTGTGGATTTATTTAAATGCAAATATATCCAAGGGTATTTTGCTGTCTCATTTGACATTTCTTGTAACTTGTGAAGTTGTCTAAGAAACCAAACGGGGCTTCATAATTTGTACATAACTCAAACGTTTTGGGTTTCATCACTGTATCTTCAACTATAAGGAAAAATGACTTTTAAAATTACATTCCTGGGGCATCTGGGTGGCTCAGTGGGTTAAGCCTCAGCTTTCGGCTCAGGTCATGATCTCAGAGTCCTGGGATCGAGCCCCACATCGGGCTTTCTGCTCAGTGGGGAGCCTGCTTCCTCCTCTCTCTCTGCCTGCCTCTCTGCCTACTTGTGATCTCTCCCTCTGCCAAATAAATAAATAAAATCTTTAAAAAAATAAAATTACCTTCCTGGAGAGGTGCCTGGATGGCTCAGCTGCTGAAGCGTCCAGCTCTTAATCTTAGGGTTGTAAGTTCAAGCCCCACACTAGGCTCCATGCTGGGCGTGGAGCCTACCTTTAAAAAAAGAAAAAAAAAGAATTATTAAACATTTTCTGAAGGCAGAAGTTTGGATAGGATCATTTGAATATAATTTTCCTTGGGTTTTGTCTTTTGGGCTTTTTTGGTAGGGGAGGAAGGGTCTGTGTTCCATAATTCCTGGTACCCTAACCACAAGCATGGTGGACCCATTGGTCACTCACCACTTGAGGAATTTTCCTTTGTTTTCTGATGATTTTTTTCTTAATATATAGCGAACTTTATCAAGTACTTTTCTGTGTCTATTGAAATGACCATACAGGTTCTTCCTTACTCTGACGCCATGGCAAACTATACAGATCTTTCTTTTTTTTTTTTTTAAATGATAAGTAAAGTCATTGCACTTAACGTTATTTTCTTAGAAACCAAATCATCATATTCCTTGGTGTTGTATCAATATCAGTTCGAATTAGAGGAAATACATGCCAATACCAGCTTCTGACAATAAAACTAAGGACATTTCAAGTCCCGAAGTCTGGCTACTTGAGGTCAGGAAATCATGGAAAAATTCCAGAGTATATTTTATCGTTCTGCACATTGAAGGAGGGCAGGAAAGACAGCGGTGTTCTCTTGTATCACAAGGTCACGTCTTCCCCTTTATTTCTAGAAGCACTAACTTGAAGAGGTCCTGGCACATTCCAGTTATAATAATTTTTCTCCCATGAACAATTGTCTCATATTTGCAGTATATTGAAAAAACTGTCATCTTATAAGTCTTTTCTTTTCTTTTGAGTCTGAACCACTAAGACTCCCGGGTACTTTGGGAGAATCCTGATGGGTTGGGTGGCTTGCTGAATGCGTCAAAAATAAAATTTTCAGGGGCACCTGCTTGGCTCCGCCAGTGGAGTGTGAGGCTCAATCTTGGGGTTCTAAGTTTGAGCCCCACATTGGTTGTAGAGATTACTTAAAAATATTTATTTTTTAAATCAAGTTTTGTACTCTGAAAATACTCTCAAATACATACGCACACCAGGGACATGGAGCTCAGATCTCTCTCACTGGAACTTTGACATCTGAGGAAACGTGTGTGATGGAAGTTGCACGTTAATTCTGGTTTGTTCCTTCTCCCTGAGCAGCTGGGCTTCCTTTTCCATGTTCTTTGCTGTTCTCTTGCTCTCTTTTCTCCCTTTGCTATTTTCTGCTGCCTCAGAACATCTGCCGGCCAGGCCAGCTCGCATCCTCTTGCCATGCCCTGGTACTTTCTTGCTACGTGTCTCTGTCACCTAATTCAGGAAACTGATGGGAAAAAGCCAAATTTGAGGAGATGCCAATCAACCACAGAAACCATCTGGAAGGCCAAAACCTAATGGCCCATTCCCCTCCTCCTCCTCCTTCTTTTCCTCCTCCACCTGCTGCCTCTCCTCCTCCTGCTCCTTCTCCCCACCCACCATCTCCCTCCTCCTCCCTCTTTCTCTCCTCCTTTCCCTCCTCCTGCCCCCTCCTCCTTCCCCTTCCTTCTCCTCCTCCTTCTTCTCCTCCCCTTTCTCCTTCTTCCTCCTCCTTCTCTCCCTCCCTCCTCCCCCCTCCTCCTTTTTTTAAAAAAAGTTATCTCTACACCCAACATGGGGGTTCAAACTCACAACCCTGAGATCAAGAGTCACGTGTTCTGCTGACTGAGCCAGCCAGGCGCTGCATGACACACTCTTCTTAATAATAGTTTCCTGAACTTTCCTTACAGTTGCTGTCTCATCCTTAAAACAGCTGGATCCCAGTTGTTTCAAAATGTTTTGTGCTGTGGCCACATTCCCACCTCGCCCTGGGTCTCTACCCCTGTGAGTGCCTCTCCCTCTCAAGCAGCCCACTCTCCGTCATGCATCTGCTTGGGAACTGATGAACTCTCAGCTCTGGTTGCAAAATTATGCAAAATTATGATGGCCAGGTGACTTCTGTCCTCTGCCAGATCTGCAACCTCAATCTCCTTAGGAACAAGAATCCTGCCTCGAAGCAGCTTTAAGCTTTAAGTCACCGACTCCCTGATGGCCAATGGGGAAAATCACAACTTGCCCTTCCCCTCCACTCTGCTTCGGGCTGCCCCGGACACAGGATACGAAGGCTCGAAGGCTCGTGCTTCACCGACTGGGTTTTGAATGTTAAGCACACGCAGAGCTGCTGGGTTAAACCTCATTTGCTCTCGTTACATATTTGTTGGATTCTGTCTGCTTGTACTTTGTTAAAGCATTTTTGTATCCATGTTCTGTTTTTGTTTTTGTATTTTTTAAAGATTTTCTTTATTTGTCAGACAGAGAGAGCAAGGGGGAGCAGGAGGTAGAGGGAGAAGCAGGCTCCCCTCTGAGCGGAACCCTAACCCAGGACCCCGGGATCATGACCTGAGCCGAAGACAGTCGCTTAACCGACTGAGCCCCCACTAGGCATCCCATTGCCTCCATTTTCATGAGGGATATGGGTCTGTGATTTTTCTGGAGTATCTTTCTTTCTGGCTTTGATATCAGGATTACACTGATGTCATAAATGAGTTAGGGAGTACTTCTTTCTTTGATTTTCAGAAAGAGTTTGTAGGAAACTGTCCTTTATTCCTTGAATGTTTGAATCCACCAATAGACCTGTCAGGCTCTGGGATTTCACTCTCCTTCACAGGTCGACAAATTATTCCATAATTGTTGCATAAAAATTGGCAGAAAGCTCAAAACGCCTGGGTCAGAGACAAAGGACTTTGGTATTCAGAGCGTATCAAAAGGAAGAGGATTAGCGTGTCCATATTGATGCATCTCCCCCCACCACCACCCCTGCAAGTACCATGGGGCTTGCAGGGGGAGTCAGAGCCTGGTCTGCTTGCCTGCGGTCACATCACAACACGGAGCTTCAGGAATCTGAGCAGTAAGCAAGTCTCCTCTTTATCTGGGATGAAATGTTACCTTACCCTTCGGGGCTGCTGGCTGTAACCACGATCTTAAGAAATACATAAACAGCCATCTGAGCTTGGATTCCTTTCTCGCCCAACAAGAATGTTCAGGGATGCTCAGTTCCTTCTGTGGATTGCCTCTCTCTGGGGGCTTGAAAGGAGAATTCTTTCTATGTGTTCTATTCGTTCTTTCAGCTTCTGGTGGAAGCTGGTAACTTTGGCTGTGCCTGCATTGTTCTAATCTCTGCCTCTGTCTCTGCACGGCTTTCCCTTCTGTCTCTAGTCAAACATCCCTCTCTTTCCCCCTTCTAAGTGTGATTGTATTTAGAGCCTACCTGGGTAATCCCGGATAATCTCCCCATCTCAAGACCCTGAGTATAATCACACCTGCAAAGATTTACGGGGAGGGGGTCTTTTTGCCAAGTAAAGTAACACTCACAGGTTCCAGCATTAGGATGTGGGTTTCTTTGAGGAGGACCACTTTTCAGCCTACCACAGCCATTATATTACACAACCTTTCAAAGACACAATAAACACAACTGCCCTAATCGAGAGGTTGGAACAAGGAATTAGTAAAAATCTCTCTAATTTATGGGGCATCAAAGGGCAGAAGAATTTGGTAAGAGGGCTGATCTTGGGTGAGGCTCAGCAATATTATCACGGATACAGATTCTCTGTATCTTCTCTGCCTTCCGAAGAGCTGACCACACTAATTGTGGCTTCCCTCATGGTTGAAATCAGGTTTCCAGAAGTTTCCATGGGTATAGTTATAGACCTCCAAGAGGGTCTGCTATCTTTCACTCCCTCTCCCTCTCTGCTCCTCAGAAGGACCTCTTAAAAATGCAAAGTGGTGGGCAGTGCCTAGCTGGCTCAGTCGCTGGAGCAGAGGTTGAAACTCTTGATCTTAGGGTTGTGAGTTCTAGCCCCACAGTGGGTGTGGAGATTATTTAAAAATTAAAAAAAATTTTTAATTAAAAATAAAAATGCAAAGTGGGTTAGCATCACTCCTTACATGCTCTTACGTGGCTTCCCAGTGCTCACAGCACAAATCCAGGCCCTTACCAAGCCAGACAAGCCCCAGGAGAATCTGGTTCTACTGAGCTGGCTCCCCACACACTCTGGTCCTTTCCAGTCCAGCAACAGCAACCTTCTTACAGCTCCAGAACATTACCCTGCAGCTTCTCTTCTCCACACCTCTACTCTGGCTGGTCCCTCTGACACAAAAGCTCTCTCTCTGGACCCTGGCTGATTGTGCCTATAGGTGCTGTGTGATCAACACGAAACTCAGTAACTCTGGGCTCTAGTTCTTCATGGCATGCTTGCCATTGCTCTTATTAGGAGCAAACCACTCCCTGGGACAGACAGACCCCCAGGAAAATCACAGAACAGGACCCTTGAGAGGCTGAGGCTGTCTCCTTACTCTTAAGATTGGGGAAGGGGTGCCTGGGTGGCTCAGTGGGTTAAAGCCTCTGCCTTTGGCTCAGGTCATGATCCCAGAGTCCTAGGATCAAGCCCTGCATCGGGCTCTTTGCTCGGCAGAGAGCCTGCTTCCCTTCCTCTCTCTGCCTACATGTGATCTATCTGTCAAATAAATAAATAAAATCTTTTTAAAAATAAATAAATAAATAAATAGATAGATAGATAGATAGATAAATAAATAAAATAAAATAAAATAAAATAAAATAAAATAAAATAAAATAAAAGATTGGGGAAAAGCGCGCCAGGGAGGGCAGGGACAGCTGAGGACCGCGCGCCCTCTGGCGGTGGAAGGAGGGAACCGCGGAGAAGGATGCTTTTCCCCCTCGCAGAAACCAAGCCCAAGGTCAGAGTTGATGATGACGTTCTTTAGGGGCCTGCTACCTGCCAGGCCTAATGCTAGCCGCGCCACCCATGTGAAATATAGTATATCTGGAGTTATTTTAAATAGGAGTTTCTTTGTTTCTGTGTGTCTTCCCCACTAGAAAGTGCGTAAAGGGACGCCTGGTTTTGTTGTTGTTTTGTTTTGGTTTTGGTTTTTTTAAAGATTTTATTTATTCATTTGACAGAGAGAGGGGGAGCGGGGGAGCGGCAGGCAGAGGCAGAGGCAGAGGCAGAAGCAGGCTTCCTGCCCAGCGGGGAAGCTGACGCAGGGCTTGAGCCCAGGACCATGGGATCACGACCCCAGCAGAAGACAGACGCTCAACCAACTGAGCCACCCAGGCACCCTGGGACTCCTGTTTTATTTCCCATTGAATCCCCAGGACCTGCAATAGGTAGAGCAGGGAGCCTGCTTCACCCTCTGCCTGCCGGTCCCCCTGCTTGTACTCTCGTGCTCTCTTGCTCTCTCTCCTATGCTTTCTCTCTCTCTCTCTGGCAAATAAGTAAATAAATAAAAATTTTTTATTTATTTATTTGACAGAGATCACAACTAGGCAGAGAGGTGGGGGGGGGCGGTGACGGGCAGGCTCCCTGCTGAGCAGAGAGCCCAATGTGGGGCTCTATCCCAGGACCCTGAGACCATGACCTGAGCCAAAGGCAGAGGCTTAACCCACTGAGCCACCCAGGCGCCCCAAATAAAAATTTTTTAAATAAAAATAAATAAATATTTTTTTAAAAAGAGGAACAACAAAAAAAGGTATTAATCGCATGACTTAATGTCAACTGACTGAGAGATTCAACAAATGTGTGAGAAAGCTGTTCCCTTCCCCCTCCTCCCCTCCTCCCCTCCTCCCCTCCAATGGCCCTGAGTGAACCATGGTCTCTGGCAGGGGAAAAAAGATCCATTTTGAAAGTGCACAGTCACGCTTGGTGTGGACTGTTGCTTTGCACATAACTTTCTATGTTGTCTTTCTGAAGGTGTTTTTGCGAAGAGGCAAGACCGTATTTTGCCTAGCAGCTGTTTGCTTAATGTATAACTTTTCAGTATTTAGCAATAGGGTATGTAGACGTCTATCTGTACTTTTTAAAAAGAAAGTCAGGGGAAGGGCAGAGAGAGAGAGGAGCAGACTCTGCTGAGCATGGAAACCAAGGCGGGGCTCGATCCCAGGAGCCCAGAACCCAGGATCCTGAGACCATGACCTGAGCCAAAGGCAGAGCTTAACCCACTGAGCCACCTAAGTGCCCTGGGCCTCTATCTGTACTCTTATCCAGGAACATTCATCTGAGGGGCAGTCCTGATGCTTACGACAGCTCTCTGAGGGCAGAACTGTCTTTAAACACATTCACAGATGGAGAAACTGAGGGTAGCTTCCAATGTGATCTTCACATGTATCTGCCACCAGCTGTATGCAAGGAACTGGGGATATAATAGTATGCAAAAGGGGGAAAATGATAGCCCCTTCCTTATCTTTAAGTCAGGTGATAACACGTCCTCAGTTGTTTGGGACAGTCCATGTTTGCCTGCTGACCCAGCAAAACTATCAGTAGATCCCTCTTTCTCTCTCAAGTGCCACGGTCTGGACTACTTATAGACCCCACTGTATACGAGAGACAGAAATTCATCAAAAAATTGCCCAGGTAAGTTAATAACTATGCTTGTGATAAACACGAAGGAAAGGAAATGATGTGGGGAAAGCAACTGGGGGAATTCGTCACCTCTCAGGAGGTGACACGGAAAGAAGAGTGACAGGATGGGACAAGTGAGGGGGGTAAACATTCCAGGCTTGGGAATGTCAAGGAAAAAAAAGAAGATTCTGCATTGTGTTTTAACTTTGTTTTTGCTACAATCAGCATTTAGTTTGACTTTCTCTCATTGTTGAGACGACAAAGAAAACCAGTGTTTTTTGCTAACTGCAAGAGAATCTGAGGAGTTTTTATAATGGCTGACTTAATTATAACAAGATCAAAGAAAAGTAGTTGATGAATTAAATATTGAAAAAAATCCAACTTCCTAAAACATACAGGGAGTAGATCTAATTCCCTATTTAGAAAAATACACCAGTAATACAGTGTCAGGATTAAAGATAATACAACAATTACCCATTGAAACTCTTGCAAATGCTTACAAGGGTATGTCTCAATTTTAGGCTGACAAGAGACAGAATAAATAAAATTCTAACAAGGGAAGACTTCACACCACCTGGCTAACGATGCTGTTCATAGTACCGGCAAGCAGTCTGATGTGCAAATATCCCTGTCTTGTTACAAAACGCAAGCTGAATGTTTTGTCATCTTAAAGGTAAGGTACAAAGTTCCCGAATTTTTTAAGGTTCCTCTATTTAAAACTTGTACACAGTGTGAAGAAAGTCCCCTGGGGACAGGGTATCAAAGTATCCTTAAAGGCAGCAAGAAGAGCAGGGAAGCTTGATGTCTCCGGAGTGAGCCAAGGGAGGTTAGGCTGATGTCAGGTCATGGTGAGGTGCTTGGGATTCATCCTAAGGTCATGAGAAGCCACAGAAAACTGTGACTCACTTTTGAGAGTGACCTGATCAGATTCAGAGCTGTGGTCTCACGGGAGCCAAGGTGCATGCTGGGAAGTCACCGAGGAGGTGGGAGCAAAATCCAGGGGCAAGACTATGGTGACTGGACCAAGGTGGGGAGAAGGGCAGTAGCCAGGACCAGCCTAATTCATAGGACATTTAGGAGATAACAGCAACATGACCTGGGGGTGACTGGATATTTATCAGTCATTCAGGATTTATTGAACACCTGCTATGTGCCGGCTGTTGTACTGGGGGGCTGCTGGAAACAAGAGGAGACAGAGTAGAGGTTGGTCAAGGATGGTAAGCTCATGCATGGCTTTTGTAACTGGAAGACCATCACAGCATTCCTTTAGACGGGGACTCTTGGAAGAGGGCTGATTACGGAGGAGCACATCCTAAACCATTCTGGGAACCTTGCATTTGAGTTCCCTGTGGGACATCCAATTAGCGATGTCAAGTAGGCAGGTGGATATACAGATGCAGACGTCATCTGAAAGCTCCAGAATGGACATAAAAAGTATGGAAGTCAGCTGCATTTCAGGGGCAGCTGAAGCCATCGCATGGATGAAATCGCCCAGTAGAACAAGTATAGTAAGATGGTCAAGGAAGACTGAGTCCAAAAGGGAGAGAAAAAGACCAGCTAGAGAAGCAGAAGGAAAATCAAGACAGTCTTGTGCCACAGAGGCTGAGGAAAGTGAACGTTTCAAAAGGGGATGTGGTCGACTATGTCAAATGCTGCCTAATTGCCCAAGGCAATCCCCCTAAGGTGTGGCAGGACTGAAATTTAAAATCAGGTCTAGCTATTTAATAAGCAGCGCCAGGCCAAATGGCTAGCCATTTGGAAACAAAATTAACCCCCTACCTCACACTGTATGCAATTACAAATTCTTGCTAAGGTAAAAGTCTAAAAGTAAAAACACAAGATAACAATATTTTTTTAAACAGAAAAAGTTTTACAATCTTGGTGTGTTAAGGTCTTCTAAAGGCAGGACAGGAAACACAGCAACCGTAAAAGAAAGAAACAGATTTTTCTTTGTAATAAACTAGAGGGAAATGTTTGCAGCACATTTGGCAGCGTTAATACTCTCCATATACAACGACCCAACAGCAAAACTGAGAGACTTAAAGAGATGAACAGACAGTTCGCAGAAAATGGATGCAAACAGCCATAGATAACCACCTCTCTGATGCTTGAAGAAGCGCAAATAAAACAGTAATGAGACACCATTCCTTGGATTGGTAAAGCGTTTTAAAGCTGATCCCATTACTGGGGAAAAGAAATAAGAAAACTTTTTTAGGATGATATTTGGCAATATTTATTAAAAACTTTAATGTAGGGGCACCTGGTTTCTCAGTGGGTTAAAGCCTCTGCCTTCGGCTCAGGTCATGATCCCAGGGTCCTGGGATTGAGCCCCGAGTCGGGCTCTCTACTCAGCAAGGAGCCTGTTTCCCCCTCTCTCTCTCTGCCTGCCTCTCTGCCTACTTGTGATCTCTGTCAAATAAATGAATAAATAAAATCTTTAAAAAAATTTTTAATGTAGCTCTATTTCCTGATCTGGGTGCTGGATACATGGTGTATTCGTGGCGTGAAATTAACATAGTTCTTCACTCTATTAATTCTAATAACCCTATTTTAAAAGTACAATTTTCTATATGTATGTTATTCCTTGATGCTTTCAAAAAGACCGCAGATGCAAAACGTACTCACCCAACGACTCAACAATCCCAGTTATGGGATTCTTTCCTTCGATTTGCAAATTGATAACCAAAAGATGAACAACCCAATTTATTTTATTTTTTTAAGATTTTTTTCCTTAAGGCATCTCTACACCCAACGTGGGGCTTGAACTCACAACTCTGAGATCTAGAGGCGTGTGTTCTACTGACTGAGCCAACCAGGTGCCCGCAGCCCAATGTATTTCAAAAATGGACAATGGACATGACAGCCAATCGACAGAAGACGATTCCCAGCAGGCAGAAAACACAGGGAACAAAATGTCCTGAGTGGTCATAAAAATACCATTTAAAGTTAAAAAGAGATCTCTATTGCTTTACACTCATAAATTTAATAATTGATAACATCCACTCTGGGGTACAAGGGGGTTCCAATACTGTACTGGTAGAAATGGGAATTGTTAACAGCCTCTAGGGGAAAATCATTGGGTAATAACTATTAAATATGTAGAGTCGTTGACCTAGAAAGCCTATATTTTATCAGTTATCAGTATGTATGGCTGGATGTCTGATAATATTTTGTGCATGGGGGGGGTGTGGAATGAAGAACAACAAAGCTTTAAAAAAAAAAAAAAAGCAATGATTCTCTCCAAATGGCAAGCCTATACCATGAAATACTATGAGACTATTACGAAGATTCCATTAGAATTAGCTGTGTTCAACTAGAGAGAGGGACATGGGATAGGTCACAAAAGGCAAAGTGATGTGCGTGATTTGATTTTGTTATTTTTTTTAAGGCTTTATTTATTTATTTGACAGAGATCACAAGTAGGCAGAGAGGCAGGCAGAGGGAGAGAGGGGGAAGCAGGCTCCTTGCTGAGCAGAGAGCCCAGTGCGGGGCTGGATCCCAGGCCCCTGAGATCATGACCTGAGCCGAAGGCAGAGGCTTAACCCACTGAGCCACCCAGGCACCCCTTGATTTTGTTATTTAAAAAAATACATATAGGGGCACCTGGCTGGTTCAGTCGATAGGACATGAGGCTCTTGATCTTGGGGGTGTGGGTTCGAGCCCCATGTTGGGTGTAGGGATTCCTTAAAAATAAAAAAATCTTGAAAAAGGTAATAAAATACTTAAAAACTAAAATACACACACACACACACACACACACACACACACACACACACACGGTCTTATATATGTTTGTAGGAAGCAGACCATGGTCTAGAACTCCATCTCCGGGGTCCTAGAAGCCTGTGGCTAAACCCCAGCATTCCCGTCTTCTCCCCATACGTGATAACCTCTCTGGGCCTCAGTTTTCTTGACTGTAAAAGGGGTTAATTATAATATCTATCTCCCAGATCCGTTGGAAGAAAGTGAAGTGGAAAAAAATGCTTAGCGACGCCTGGTGGGCCAGTCCAGATCACAGAGGTAAGCATGCTCTCCGGACCACCGACAACACCATGGAGGAAATCCTACCACACTGTAAGTGAGCTCTGGCAGACAGAGCAGGAGGGGAGTGGCACACAGGGGATTAACATTTTGTATCAGTTTGACTGGTTACAGCCAGCATGGGTTACTTGTGTAATTTTTTTTTAAATCCACTAAAGTGGAAGGAAAGGAGGAAGAGCAAAGGAGGGAGTCAGCCCTGAACTTACCAGCTCTCTGAGAAGTGGTGGGAAAGGGGGCTTGGGCAGGACAGAGGCCCCACGACACCCCAACAGGTGATCTTAAGCCACCGAGTGGCCCTGGGCAAATGGCTGTTCCTCTCTCGACTTCAAAAGTCCCTTCTGGGCAGAATGGAGCTGCCAGCGTCACCCAATGCAAAACATGCTGCTGACTACCAAGGACAGGTTTGAGTTTGAGTCCCAGTGGCCCTTATGTGACACTAGGAGCCGGACCTCTTGTAAGGGCTCCACTCTTATCCACCCACTTGCTTCCTTAGTTCACATCAACCTTCTGAGTCAGGTACTTTACAGTATCCCCATTTCGTAGGTGGGGGAAACGGAGGCACAGAAAGCTCACTTGCAGGAGCTCACACACCGAAATGTGGCCAGAATTCAAATGCAGGTTCTGAATCCAGCCTGTGGAACACCAAGCCCTCCTATGTCCCCCTCTCCCAGCCTCAGTTTACTCAGCTGCAAAATGGGCTTCTCAACACTCAACATCTTCAGTTCACTGCAAGGGTTAAATGACCACGGGATTGGGCTTAGGAGAAGTGTTTTTTAAAATGGGAACTTTGGGGGCACCTGGGTGGCTCAGTTGGTTAAGCCTCTGCCTTCGCTCGGGTCATGATCTCAGGGTCCTGGGATCGAGCCCCACATCAGGCTCTCAGGGAGCCTGCTTCCCACCTGCTCCCCTCTCGTCCCACCTGCCTCTCTGCCTACTTGTGATCTCTGTTAAATAAATAAATAAAATCTTGAAATAAAATAAAATAAAATGGGAGCTTTTGATTCTTAAATACAGAGATTAAATGGGCAAGAGAAGGTTGGGGGGGGTGGGATATGGGTGAAACAGACAAGAGGGATTAAGAGATACAAACTTCTAGTTATAAAATAAGTCACGGGGTGAAAAGTACAGCTTAGGGAATGTGGTCAAGATTGTCATTGCATAGTTTGGGGACAGATGGGGGCCACACTTATCACCGGGAGCACTGAGTAAGGTACAGAACTGTCCAATCACTATGTTGTACACCTGAAACTAACATGTATGTTAATTGCACCTCAATTTAAAAAAAGAGGGGAGGGAGCCTTTGTTACCTAGGACCCTCCAGGAGGAAGACAAAGGCACACACAGGCCTCCAGCTCCTGTGTTAATGTTCCGGGTGAGTTTTTCAAAGCCCCGCTCAGAAGGGAAACAAAGCTGGGCAGGGCGCCAGGCCCTTGCTCTTCCAGAAACCACAGGGCAAGGTGACCAGAGGCCTGTGCACCCCTCCCCACGCTGCCTCTCAGCCAGGAGACAGGCCCCTTGGCTTTGCCACGGGCTCCCCACTTCCCCCACCTCACCACAAGACATCCTGTTGCGGCCAGAGAAGGTAGCGGAATCTGGGGTGTAGAGAGACCCGCCTGTTCCACCAGGGTGTGAAGCAAGGCCCTCCCCGCTGCCCGGCCCCAGCAGATAAAGGGGGCCTGGGCCAGCCACGAGCTCCTAGCCGTGCCTGCGTGCCTCACCTGCCATGTCCGCCCCCTGTGCGCTGCTCACCTGGGCCCTCCTGGCTCTCTTCGGCCTCGGGCTCGGGGTGCCTGGAGAAGACCTCCCATGCTCCTGCTGCCCCATAGTGCCCCGGAGAGAGTGGAAGGCCCCGGCATCCAAGTGCGTGGATAAGTTGAAACTGCCCGCACGCTACGTGGTGGTGTCGCACACGGCCGGCAGCCCCTGCGACAGCCCGGCCTTGTGCCTGAACCAGGTCCAGAATGTGCACAACTACCACGCGGGGATGCTGAACTGGTGTGACGTGGGCTACAAGTGAGTGCGGAGCAGGGGCAAAGGCCTGAGCCAGGCCGGATGGAGGGAAAGGGGTGCAGGCCCGAGGGACCCGCCCTGGCCGGCGGTTCTAGACTGCCCCTGGCTGATGGGCAGGCTTGCTTTCTCCCCAGGGCGGGCACATAAGACTGCATATGTGCGCGCTGCACGCAGGTGCTAAGAGGGGAAAGGGCTGAAGTCCACGCTCTGCTCCCCCTGTGGGAGGGAAAGCCTTTGCCAACACAAAAGAAACTGTCCTCTACACTGCAGTCATTTCATAAAATCCGCCGCCTCTGCTGGGAGGCAGATAAGCAGGATGGTTCATCCCAGAGGACAGGGGACGGCGGCGGGGGGGAGGGGGGGTGTCACCAACGCTTTCCCCATTTTAGTTTCCTCTCCCTTCTCTGCAAAGTCAGCTTGTGGCCCCCACTGGGTCACTAAATCAGCCAATACATACGTGCAAAGCCCTTAGGACACCACCTGGCATGCAGTACGAACCCCCAAGTTCATGGGCTCTTGCCCTTAGGCACTTACTATGTGCCAGGCCCTGCCCAGGTGCTGGGACAGGGGACACATAAACAGTGCGAATCTGGCCCAATGGGATTTAAAGACCAACAGGGAGGAACAAGTGGGAAACAAGCAAAGGCAACCAGATGAATTCAGCTGGTGATGGAAGCAATAAGGCAGGATGGGGAGTTGTGGGGGGAGAATGAGGTGGCTCTGGGATGGGGGGCAGCAGGAAGAGTGGTAAGCTGCAAGGTCCAGCAGGGGTAAAGGCTGAGGACAAGTGAGAGCGTCATGCCTGGAGGACAGAGGTCAGGATGTCTGGAGGGAGCTGGGAGGATTGACATGAAACGAACAGGGAAGACCGGGTGGGCAGCGCCTTGTGGACCACCCGAAGAAAGACTGGAGCAAAAAAAAAAAAAAAAAAAAAAAGACTGGAGCCATGGGAGGGGCGTGAGCCCGTTGGGTGTAAGAGCTCCCTCTGGCGGCTGTGGGGAGAACAGACTGCAGGTGGGTGACTGCAGAAACAGACTGCTAAGATCTCCGTCTGGGGTCCGTGCTCCCCCCGCCCCCCCGCCCCCCCGCACTGCGGCGAATAACTTTGAACCCTACAGGTTCTCAGACCTTGGTAAGCAGCAGTCACGGTACTGGAAATCCAGGTTCCTGGCTTCCAATAGGGCTGGGGGAACCTGACATCACTGTAATTCTAGCCGACGAGGGTATCCACAGCAACTCGGCTCAAGCTTTTACAATCCCAAGGCTCCATCTTCCAGGATTTGTCTCCAAGACTCAGGGGCTCCGATCCTAAGTGTTTCCATGAGGTAGTGAAAGCTTGGCTCCCCAGCCTCTGGCCTAAATCGCCTCACAGAAAAGCAGACTGAAGTCTGTTTCTCAGATTTTAGGATTTAGAGTCTGATCCCAACATTCTGGATCTCTCTTCTTGTCACTTCACATTTTTTGGGTCTCAGTGTCTTTACTGAGCAAAAGGGCTCCTACTCGACCCAGCTGGTGGTGGTGCTGGAGGTTTAAACTAGACGCTTCCATTTCACAAACACACAGGGAGTCCCAATTGCCCGTGCCAGGTGCTGAGGCTGTGGCAAGGCCAAAAGCAGCCCAGTCCTGGGGGCCATCATCACCCTGGAATTTCTAGTCTCTCTGGAGCCAGATTCTTCTGCACCTGGCTTCCTGCATGGGAGGCTCAGGACCCAAAGATTCTGAACGTCCAACGTTCTTTACATCATTGGTGACTGTGAGAGCTAGAGGTCGGAGGCAGCGATCTCGCAACTCCAAAATGCTGATCTTCTAGCTAATCCCAATGTGCCAAAATCAGACTCGTTCCATCAAGATGCGTCAGATGAGTCTTGAGGATCTGATGCCAGGACTGGAAACTTCCAAGAGCCAGATGCCAGGACTCCAGGGTCTGTATCTGGTTTTGATGCCAATCCTTGAGTCTCAGATCCTGTTACTCAGTGTACCCCAGCAGGGAACAGAAAGGAGGAAGCAGGCTGGGCCAAGGGAAGAGCTTCTCGGAGGAGAGTTCTGAGAGGCAGGGGTCTACGGGGCATGACCTTGGGGTTGACAGGGTATCTGCCTCAGAGGACTGCATGAGAGGACTCAGCAAATCAAGAGTTCAACAAATCCTCCTGGGGGGCTGGAGGAAGCAAGGAATCACCTGGGTGGGTGTCTCAGGGACCCGGATGAGAATCCGGACTCCCCTCTCTGGCTGTGTGATTGCAGGCAGATGTCCCTACCTCTCTGATTCTCCACCTGCAGAATGGGGGCGGTACTGGTTCATGGGTGGCTGTGAGGGTGTAGTGTGGTGCCTAGCATGTGGCAGGGGCCAGAGGCATTGGATTTCAGGAGAAGAGGGAGGTGTTGGGGGGAATCGTGTGTGAGTAGCATGGGGCAGGGGAGGGGGGGGAGGAGGCCCTCCCTTACTCATCAAGTCCACCCCCCTGCCACCCACACAGCTTCCTGATTGGAGAAGATGGACTCGTGTATGAAGGCCGGGGCTGGGACACCAAGGGCGACCACACAGGAAAGATCTGGAACCCTATCTCCATTGGCATCTCCTTCATGGGTAACTATATGGGTAAGTGTCCAGCTGCTGGCACGGCGGGCCGGCCTGGGATCTGGGGTATGTGGTCCTTGGGAAGTTCTGCCACCTCCAAGCTCTGTGACCTCGGGAAGTGAGTCGGCTTCTCCAAGCCTCACCATTTCTTTCGGAGAATGACCGTTTCTTTGCAACTGCGTGGTCTGGGCCAGGACGAGTTAATCTGTATAAAAGTTCTTTGGCCAGTCTGTGGCTCATAGAATATAAGCCTGAGGCACAGCCACCGTCATGGGGAGGACCCAGAGGTCTGGGGACAGAGGAGGGAGGATAAGCTCTCATCTTGATACTTGCTGAGGGTTTAACCTGTACCAGGCGCTGTTCTGTGAGGGCTTTACATAAAAAACCTCATTTTCTTGTCCCACAGCCCCATGGGCACATGCCATCACTCCCTCCTTTCGCCGATGAGGAAACTGAGGCACGGCAGGGTTAAGTTCCTGCTAGGGGACTGGCAGAGCCCGTTCGGGGCTAGTGGGGCAGGGTGCACAACTGGAACCACCGCCCCACACTACCTCCGCCCCTCAAGGAAGTCCCAGCCTAACTCCTGCTTCTGTCTCCCCCAGAGCGTTCACCTCCACCCCGGGCCCTCAGGGCGGCCCAGAGTCTGCTGGCTTGCGGTGTGGCTCAGGGAAAGCTGAGCCCCAGCTATGAGGTCAAAGGACACCGGGATGTGCAGCGGACACTCTCTCCGGGTGACCAACTCTATGAGATCGTCCGGACTTGGCCACACTACCACGAGTGAGACCCTGTCTACCTCCTCCACACCCAGAAACCCCACCACCGACCCTCCAATAAAGGTGCAGCTCAAACTGCGTTCCTGCGTCCCACCACATGTCTCCCCTCCCTCTCGACCTCCCACAAGACCCCGAGCCATGCCCACCCGCCCCAGGGCCCAGCACTCTGTCCTCGCTGGTGCTCAGAACCCAGAGGCCCCGACCCTGAACCAAGACCCCAGAGATCCCAGCTTGGAAGGAACATCACAGCTCAGAACCCAGAGGTCTCAGGTCAGAGCGCAGGAATCAGCACCAAGTTGGCCCTGACCACCAGCACCAGACGTCACTGACGGCAGCTCAGGGGTCCCGGGGGACCGCGAACCATGCTCCACGACACCCCTCCTCTAGCACTCAGCCAGAGATACACTGTGCAACATCTCTGCTTGGACCCCTTTGGGGATGAGCTGCTCACTACCACCCTTCGTTACTTTAGAGAGGCAGCAAGTTTTTCCTGACTCTGAACCCAAAGTGCCTCCCAGAAAGACACCAGGCCCCATTTACAGCCACCACCCAATCCTCATGTCTTCCCCACTCCAGCCCCACCCTTCAGTCATAAGCTGAAGGATCCCAAAGGCAAATACGTTTATTTACAAAATGCACATACCCTCCCTCCCAGCATGCAGTGCGTGGGGGCGGAAATCAAGGCTTCACACACCTGAAACCCCCTGTGAGCACCAGCAGGGGAGGAGCCTGAGCGGGGCTGGAAGGACACGCCCACCGGCGCCCCCACTCGGAATCCAGCGGGGGGTGGGGGATGGAGGGGCTGTACTCCCTGTGGGGGTCACGACCGTGTGTCCAGTCGGTTCATATATTCCTGCAAGGCCTTCAGGCGCGCGTCTATTTCGGCCATGTCCGCAGCCTGGTGGTCGGAGCTGTATTCTGTGAGAGCGGGTGTGGGTGCAGCGGCTGTGAGGGCCCAGCACGCTTCCCTTGGGCCCAGGAGGCTGGGGAGGGAGAGATGTGGAGTCCCGGGCTCACCTTTCATAGGGACCCAGCCTCCTGAACTGGTCAGGCGTCTCTGATGGTGGCCGCGTTCCAAAGGGGTGGACTTCTGCTGCTGGGGGAGACGGGAAGGAGGGGTTCGGTATCCTCCCTCCATTCCCGTCCCCCAGATCTCACTGGAAATTTTGAACCTAAGGGCCTTGAAGAACTGGGGCTGACACCGACTGGGCACTTACTAGACTCAAAATCGCCTCCTGGTATCTCCACCGGAGCCCCCTGGGATGAAAACTACTACCATCCCCTTTGAACAGTTTATGAAACTGAGGCTAAGGGACACTTGGGTGGCTCAGTGGGTTAACGCCTCTGCCTTTTCAGGTCATGATCCCAGGGTCCTGGGATCAAGCCCCGCATCGGGCTCTCTGCTCAGCGGGGAGCCTGCTTCCCCCCACCCCCCGCCTGCCTCTCTGCCTACTTGTGATCTGTGTCTGTCAAATAAATATATAAAATCTTAAATTTAAAAAAAAGAAAAGAAAAGAAACTGATGATAAGAACTACCAGAAGTCACACAGGTGACAGGAAGGCAGGGCCATGTTTTAAGAGCTGGTCACTTGAGGCCAGGTGCCATCAGCGGGTATCATCTCCCCGACCCCAACTCCACACTCCCCTCCAATCCAATGGTCTCAACACTTCTGCCTCCAGACGCATTTCAAAAGATCCCTCGGGCAACCTGACTGCCCCAGAATGGGAATGATGGGCTTCTGGTGGTTTCCTGCTACCCCCACCTCCTTCAAGATCTGGGGAAAGACACTCACCATGTTGGGCCCACCCCAGGTTGTGGGGCCGGAAGGCTTCCCGCGGCGGCGCACGCTTGACAGGAAGAGAGTATTCAGGAACAGCAGGAGGAGCCTTGGGCACCTCCCACCTTGCCCGCCTGGGTGGTTTCAAGGCTCCCGTCCCCATCACCCAATCTCCCCGCAAAAGGCTGTTTCCAGACTCCCCAAATTCCGTTTAGAAGCGGTCCTTTCCCTGGGCCCAAGTTTTACCCTCTAGGAAGGGATTCGGAGAAATCCTCCAACTCGCTGCAGGAGCTGGCGGACGAGCAGCGGCTGCGGAAACTGTCCACTAGAGCGGGGAGCGGAGAGTGAGCCTCCCACGCTTGCCCGCCTGGGGCGCCCAGCCCGCCGGCCCGCCCAGCGCACTGCAGCCCAGTTACCCGAGGAGCTGCGGTTTCGAGAGCGGTGAGCTGCGTCCCCTCGGCCGCTCACGGCAGCGGGGAGCCGAGTCTGGCGAGACCAGGAGAGGGACGGACCGTCCCCGCTTCCTCCGCTGCCCAGTCGGTTCCGCTGCTGCTGCTGCCTAGGGAGCGGAGGAGGAGACACCACCTTGTGTGCCCAACTGATGCTAGGAATGGCGTCGCTGGGACCCTCTCTGGGTCACAGCCAGGGCCAGTTATCCCAGCGGACGTCACACAGGAAAGGGAAGGAAAAGGCATGCGGACACACAGAAGTGGCGGCGGGGGTCAGGAGAGGAGGCGGAGGTCTGGTGGAAAGCAGGAGCAGGTAAAGGGAAGGGGAGAGATGGAGCGGGTGACAGATGATGGCGACAGATGGGAGACGGGGATGGACAAGCGCACAGGCCCGGAGGCCAGGTAAAGGGACAGGTAAAGAGGAAACGGGCGCTAACTTCATTTTGATCTCTCTCTGCTTCTTCTCTTTGGCTTTCACAAAGGCTGTAGGGTCGAAACGTGGCGCGCGACTACCTAGGATGGGGGGGAGAGCGTGGAGAGAAGAGGATGGGGTCACAGGACCACGCCTCCACAGCGCCAGTCCACCCCCCACCCTCCCACGGGCAGGGCAGGGCAGGGCAGGGCAGGGCAGGGCAGGGCAGAGACCTGTGGGCGAGGGTGAGGGGCGGGCAGGGCGGCCTCTACCCCGGGCCCCCCGGCCACTCTCCCGGGAAGAAGAGCGGGTCGCACCGCGACCACGCGATGTGGAGCGCTCCCGCGATGATGAAGCCCGATCCTCCCGCGCCCGGGGCGGCGGCACCGGCGGAGTCCGTCTCCTGCGGGCACAGGGCCCAGCGTCCGTTTCCCACCCACCAGCTCCTATGTCAACTCCTATCTCAAGCCTATTCTCGGATCACACAATCTCCGAACCTTCAGGTCTATCCCCATCAACTAGACATTCACGCCCTTGCACAGACCCTCACAGATACCTTATCTCAGGCTCCGCCCCTCTCGGAGCCACAGAGAACCCCCCCCCCAAAAGAACCTGTCATTTCCCTACATCCAAACAAACTCCCTTCACCGGACCCTTCTTCCTGAGGTCTCCCACAGCTCCCTAGAAATCCTTTCCAATACTCCACCACCCATCCCAATAAATAACATCGGACATCAACCAGATCCCCACCAGCTGGGCCACGCCCTTTTGCTCCACAAGATCCATAGGTCCCACCCCTCCCCCCCTTATCTCCAGCCCCAGTCTCCTGACTGACCCTTCAAGCCCTGTCCATCTCTTCACAGACTCGTCCTGCCGTATCCAACTTTCCGCCGCATGCAGTCTATCAGATTCCTTCCAACCCTCTATCCCCCCCTACTCTAAGCCTTCGTTTCACTCAGGCCCCGACCCTATGGCCTGGGCCCCCCCCCCCCCCCCCCAGACTCCACGCCTGCTCCCCAGGCCCCACCCATCCAGTCCCTGGCCCCGCCCCTCCAGACCTCCTCTCTCACCCCCTCTTGTACACAGCCAGCTCGGTGTTCACCGTCCTAAGCCGGGCGCGCAGGCTCCGCTCCGAAGCCTTCACCTCCTCGAGCTGCCAGGAGTGAACAGGGGCGTAGAGAACCACACTGAAGCCAAGGTCCAAACGCCACCGGTCCCCCCTGCCGCCCGCCACACCCCCTCACCTCCTTGGCCAGGCGCCGGCAATCCTGGCTGCGGCGGCCGACCCCGCGGTGTCCGAGGCCCCGCTCTTGCCGCAGCTCCAGCTCCAGGCCCCGGACGAGCCCTCGCAGGGCCTCAGCCTCCTGGCGCGCTGCCCTCCCGGCCAGAGCCTCCTCGCGCGACTGGCCCAGCTGGGCCTCCAGTTCTCGCTTCTCAGATGCCAGGCGTGAAACCCTGGGCAAGACAAGAGGGAAGACAAGAGTAGGGAGGGGGACTCGCAGGATCCCATAATTGTCATTTCTCCATGGGGCTGGGCACGAACCATTTCACCTGCTCCACGAAGGTAGGCAGGCACCCCCACCACTCCAGCTGCCCCCAGGGTCCCATCATCTCTCCTCCGCCTCCCACATGAGGAACACCGCCACGTCACTCCCACTCACCCCACAGGGAGGACACAGCCCTGTGAGTTCCGGTGCCAAAATAAGTCATTGATCTGTCCTTCTCTGTACCCTGAAAGCCTAGCTCTGAGGTAGGTCCTGACCTTGGACTTCCTCCAAGCCTCTCAGTCAGCTCACACTGCCTCCTACTCACCAGAAGACTCTTTCTAAAATGCAAATCCAATGGGGCACCTGGGTGGCTCAGTTGGCTGGGCTTCCAATTCTTGATTTCGGCTCAGGTCGTGACCTCAGGGTCCTGAGACTGAGCCCTGCATGGAGCCCCTCATCTGGCTCCACGCTCAGCCTAGGGTCTGTCTGTCCTTCTCCCTCCCCGGCTTGCACTCTCTCACACACGATCTCTCTCTCTCTAAAACAAATACATAAAATTTTATTTATTTATTTATTTTTAATTTTAAATATTTTATTTATTTATTTGACAGAGAGAGATCACAAGTAGGCAGAGAGGCAGGCAGAGAGAGAGGAGGAAGCAGGCTCCCTGCCAAGCAGAGAACCGGATGCGGGACTCAATCCCAGGACCCTGAGATCATGACCTGAGCAGAAGGCAGAGGCTTAACCCACTGAGCCACACCCATGCTCCCATAAATAAAACTTTAAAGATGCAAATCCAATCAGGTCATTACTATGCTCAAAACCTTCCTTGAGAAAAAGACGTACACACAAGGCTATTTGTTTCAGAACTCTTTGTAATAGCAAAAAGAGTAGAAATAACCAAAATGTACACCAACAGAAAAAAAGTTGAATTTCTACCATATATCCACTCAAGTCCTAGCCAGTGCAATAAGGCAAGAAAAAGAAATCAAAGGGAAGGATTAAGGAAGAATGAAGAAAACAGTCATTTGCAGATGAAATGATTATAAGTACTGAAAATCAAAGGAAATCTATAAATTATAAGAAATAATAAGAAAACTGACCAAAGTTACTAGATACAAAATCAACATATAAATACAACTATGGGGTGTCTAGGTGGCTCCGTTAACCAACTGAGCACCTGCCATCAGCTCAAGTCAAGATCTCAGGGTCCTGGGATCCAGCCCCAGGGTTCCCTGCTCAGCAGGGAGTCTGCTTCTCCCTTTCCCACTCCCCCCCACTCCTGCTCTCTCTCTGTCTCTCAAATAACATCAACATGGTTTATATTTAAAGTAAAGAAACCATTAGCAAAATCATCCAAAGATGGAAAATTCTAACAAAATATAGACCTACATAAACACATAGGTATACTGTTTACATATTAGAATACATACTATTGGGGACCTAGGTGGCTCAGTTGGTTAAGTGACTGCCTTCAGCTCAGGTCATGATCCCAGAGTCCTGGGACTGAGTCCTGCATCAGGCTCCCTGCTCCATGGGGATTCTGCTTCTCCCTCTGACCTTCTCTCCTCTCATGCTCTCTCTCACTGTCTCTCTCTCAAATAAATAAATCAAATCTAAAAAAAAAACCAAAAAAACAAAAAAAAACCACACTATTTATACAGATTTCAGCTTTTCAGCTTCCCCTAAATTATTCTATAGATTCAATGCAATACCAATAAAAATCCCAACAAGTTTTGGGGCACCTGGCTGGCTCAGTAGTGGAGCATCCAACTCTTGGTCTTAGGGCCATGAGTTCAAGCCCCATGGGTATAGAGATTATTTAAAAAGAATAATATCTTAAGCCTATTATTTTAAAAAAATTCCAAGTTTTATGTTTTTGTATTGAAAAACCTATTGATTCTAAAATTCATAAAGAAATGTAAATTTCCAGGGCGCCTGGGTGGCCGGGAAGTCTGCTTCTCCCTCTCGCATTCCCCCTGCTTATATTCCCACTTTCACTGTCTCTCTCTCTCTCTGTCAAATAAATAAATAAAATCTTTTTTTTTAAGATTTTATTTATTTATTTGACAGACAGAGATCACAAGTAGGCAGAGAGAGAGAGGGAAAGCAGGCTCCCTGCTGAGCAGAGAGCCCAATGTGGGGCTCGATTCCAGGACTCTGAGATGATCTGAGCCAAAGGCAGGTGGTTTTTTGTTTTGTTTTTTTTAAAGATTTATTTATTTATTTATTTGACAGACAGAGATCACAAGTAGGCAGAGAGGCAGGCAGAGAGGGAGGAGGAAGCAGGCTCCCCGCTGAGCACAGGGAGCCCGATGCGGGGCTCTATCCCAGGACCCCGGGATCATGACCTGAGCTGAAGGCAGAGGCTTTAACCCACTGGGCCACCCAGGCGCCCCAAATAAATAAAATCTTTAAAAAAAAAAAAAAAAAAAGGAGTTTATCAAGTAAAGAAAAAAAACAAGAGAGAGAAATGTAAATTTCCGGGAAGGCTGGGTGGCTCGGTTGAGCGTCTGCCTTTAGCTCAGGTGGTGATCCCAGGGTCCTGGGATCGAGCCCCACATTGGGCTCCTTGCTCAGCTAGAAGCTTGCTTCTTTCTTTTTTTTTTTTTTTTTAAGATTTTATTTATTTATTTGACAGAGAGAGAGATCACAAGCAGTCAGAGAGTCCGACAGAGAGAGAGAAGCAGGCTCCCCGCTGAGCAAAGAGCCCGATGCGGGGCTCAATCCCAGGACACTGAGATCATGACCCGAGCCGAAGGCAGCGGCTTAATCCACTGAGCCACCCAGGCGCCCCAGCTTGCTTCTTTCTTTACCTCTGCCGTCTATGCTCTCTTTCTCTCTCTGACAAATAAATAAAATCTTTTTTAAAAAATGTAAATTTCCAAAAATAACCAAGAAAAATTCTTAAAATGGAAAAACAAAAGTCAGAAGACTTCCTCTACCCAGTATCAGCCCAATTATAAAGCTACAATAATTTTAACAGTGTGGTGGTGGCACAAGGACAGACAAAACAATGGACTACAGAGCACAGAACCTCACCTGATGTGTGATACATATATAAACATTATTGGTGATAAAGGTGAAAATGGCTAGGGAGTAAGGAAAGGATACTCTTTTCAATAAATGTCACTGGGCTGATGGGTCATGTGAAAAAAACCATGAAAGGACTCCTACCTCCCCCAAAATCAATTTCAGGTAGATTGTAGACATAAATGTGAAAAGCAAAAGACAAAGAATTATAGAAGATGATACAGGACAACAGCTTCATGATACTGAGAGAAAAGGATTCTAAAAACAGACATAAAAATTACTAACTTCACAGAAAAAACTTATAAACTAGTCTACATAAAATTAAGAACTACATAAAGGTGCCTGTTTATCAAAAGGCACTATTAAGAGAGTGAAAAGGCCAGCTACAGAGGGCAAGAAGGTTTCTGAAATACATAAAATTAACAAAGGGCTCATATCCTGACTATATAAAGAGTTCCTGGAAATCAATAAGAAATAGATGACAGCAGAAAAATAGGCAGCTCACAAAAGAGGAAGTCCAAACGGCTACTAAATATATGAAAAACTGTTCAATCTCACTGGTAATTAGCAAATGAAAAGTACCAAGAGATGCTAGTCTGATGGAAACTTAATAAGAAGGAACCAAGTCTCCGCATCCAAACTCATCAGCCCCAACACCACCTGACAGTCGGCAAGCACACAGCACCACCACGGTTTCTTGCCAGAAACCTAAATCTGACGAGCCTATAGGTTTAACAACTACTTCACAGGAAATACAAGGGATGGGGAATGCATTAACCACAGAGACAGAATGAAGTATTTACAGAGGAGATACGATGTCTGGGATTTGCTTCTGAGGGAAAGGGGAGTACACAGATCAAACAAGATGGGCAAAATGTAGATAACCATTGAATCGGAGGCAAAGGACGTGGGCATCATACTATTGTTTACTTTTGTGTGTTCTTGGAATTTTTCCTAATAAAACACTTCTTGGTGCCTGGGTGGCTCTGTCAGTTAAGCGAATGCCTTCAGCTCAGGTCATGATCCCAGGGTCCTGGGATCCAGTCCTGCCTCAGGGAGCCCGCTTCTCCCTCTGCCTGCTGCTTCCCCACTTGTGCTCTCTCTGTGTGTCAAATAAATAAATAAAAATCTTAAAAAAACAAAAAAGTTCTTAAAATTTGTGACTCCCCTATATTCTCCAAGGAGCTTCCCATTCAGCCCCACCTATATGACGTCCCCCTTCCCTTCCTCTCGCCCCACCTTCCCCTCCAGCCTAGCTTCTCTTTGCAGATACAAATCTTCCTTCTGGAACACTCTCTCACCTTCAAACGTCACATCCCCTGCCCGTGGCCAGGCTAGGTCACGTCCCTCTCTTCTCTGCTTTTGTGGTTCTCTGTACATTTCCTTCCTAAAGCTGACATTTATCAGTGTGATTATCTGTTTTCTGTCTGGATCCTCACTGCAGCCATCTGGTCACTGTGAGGGACCCGAGTTCTCCCGCCAGGCTGACTATGTTTGACTCTACCCCACTTATTACAAGCTGGGTGACCTTAGGCAGTTTGACCTCACATCTCTGCAAAGTGGGATGATAACAATAATAATTCCCACCTATAAGGTTGTAAGAATCTATGAAGAGTGCTTGGGACCATGTCTGACACTGAGTAAGGGCTCAAGAAGCATTAACTAGGGCTGGGCAGCGTGCCTGGCACACAATACGAACCGGGAAAATGTCCGACGGATGAATGAATGAATTTGGAGTCTTCCCGAACTCCCTCACTCCAGTTAGGAAGAGGAAGTTGGGAAGAGGAAGGTAAGAAGCCTTTGACCAGCTATAGGATCTCAAGCTACCCTCGCTAGTTCTGGCTGGTCCTGAAGGGCAAAGGGCACCACGCTGTGGCCAGTCTGGGAAACACATACATCCACACAAACCAGAGTCCTGAGGCTGAACTGAGGACAAAGCTTGTGCTGCTTCCCAGCAACGCACAGCCAATCTCTTCCAGGAGAACCCACAAGGCTCTCCAGCTCCGTAAGCTCCCACTCCTCCCCCGTCAGCCCCAACACTCAGTCCTGGCCCAGCGGCTAGCAGCTGCCAACAGAACAGATAGCAGCAGCTAAAGGAAACAAAGGGGGCTTGGTGCTGGCTGCCTGGATTCAAGGTCTAGCCTGGCCATACTACACACTGTGACTGGGGCAAATTCTCTAACCTCTCTGGGCCTCCACGTTCCTCCCCAGCAAAACAGGGATAACAGCAATGCAAGGATTAAAGGAATGAAGTCATAAACCACTGAGCAGAATCCCTGGCACACAGTGAAACCCTCAATAAACGTTAGCTGCTGTAATAATTATTATTGTTATTTCTAAAAATATGGGGGCGCCTGGACGGCTCAGTCAGTGCCATGTCCGACTCTTGATCTCAGCTCAGGTCTTTAATCTCAGACTTGTGAGTTCAAGCCCCATGTTGGGCTCCATGCTGCGTGTGGGACCTGACTTTAAAAAATAAAAAATAAAAAAGATAAACAAATAAATATACTATTTGCCCTACCCAATGGATGGGCCCCCCCCCAAGTGGGGATGGAGTCCCTGATTCAGCATCCCACAAGGCACAGCACACGGTAGGTACTCAGTAAACATGCCAAAAAGACTTTGCTTTCTTCACTTTACTCTCCTAGTCCCCTTGTTCTCACCACATCCTACCAAATACAATGCCTTTGCACATGTTGTTCCTTCTGCCTAGAACACCCTTCCCTTACTGGGCAGGCTCCAGTCTCCCCTCTGGGCTTCCCACGTTCCACCCACTGTGAATCGTAACTGTCTGCAGACAGAGCTATCTCCCCCCACTGGACTGGGAGTCCCAGGAGGGCAGGGCCAGGACTGTCTCCGTCATTGCTGTGTTCCCAGCACCACCCGGCACGAGGCAGGCACAGAGGAGGGGCTCAGAATAAGTACCTGGTGAATGAGGGCCCACCACCCTCCCAGTAGCACGGAGCACGGGGCCCTGCGGCGCCCACCCAGCCCCAGCCGCCCTCCCCTCCCAGACTCACTGCTCCCTCAGGTGCCAGATCTCCGCCTCCCGCGTGTCCCGAGCATCCGGGCCGTCCAGCCCTCGAAGGCGGCCCAGCTCCTCCTTCAGTGAGCGGATGATGCCCTGCAGGACCACAGGGTCTGGCTTGCCCTGGTACGGGAGGGGCAGCGGGTAGTGAATCCTGGGGAGGATTAGAACCGTGGCAGCTCAGAGGCCAAGAATCCACCCGAGGGCAACTACCAGAACCTGAGAGCCTTCGAGTTGCCGGCCCGCAGACTCCCTTATCTAGCAGTCTTGGAACCACTGGCACCGACAGGCCTGGTGGAGTCTGAGCTGACTTCCCTGTCATTCACTGCTGATGGGGTGAACCTGCCGCCAAGCACAGTCCTAATTCAGATTCCACAGGGCTAGATTCTAAATGGCCCCACTGTATCACCTCTTGGCTGAGGAAAGGTAAGTGACCTCAATCTAGTGCCCCACCAGATGCTATGCATCTGGGACTGACAACCTCCCGCTAGAAAATCCAGGAGCTATTATCAGACACCATCACCTGGCTCCCAAGGGCCATTTCTGGCACCCTTTTGCCTGCTGCCTCCCAATATACAGGCTAAAAAAGCAAACTTTTATCCTAGCATCCCCTGCATGTGACTGCTTGTGGCCAGGTATTCAAGACCATTTCTGGCCAAATATTATAGAAAATCTGTTGGGCATCTTCTAAGAACACTTTTGCTTTCCTGATAAAAATGGTAGATGCCATAACAAGTACAGCCCCGTTCTCTTCCTCTTGCTTTGATATAGAATAAGTGCCTGGAGGGCCAGCAGCCATTTTGTGACCATGAAGAGGTAAGTCTGGAGGTCAAAAAGTCAACACATCAGGGATGACAAAAGGAAACAAAACAGCGGGAGCCTGAGTCCCTAATGAAACTTTTTGTGTCATAAACCATTGTTTGTTTCAAGCACTAATAATAGTTATTCTGCTATTTATAGCCCAACACAGTATTAAATGATACAAATCTCAACCCTGAAGATTCCAAAGGCAACACCCCCCCGCCCTTGCCCTCAGGGGTTCCTGAGTTCTAACCACATCCCCACCTGCCCACCAGCCTGAGCCTAGAGCCAGTCCCTTATCCCCACCTGTCAAACTCCACAGAGTAGATAAGGATCAGGTAGCGCTTGGAGTTGAGCTGGGCCGATCTGGAGGCCAAGGGGCCTGGGCGGCCCCCCATCTTGCGATTCCGCAGGGACTCCAGATCTGTGTAGGTCAGTAGGTCAAGGGTGACCGACTCACTGCTCTGTTGGAAGAGGACGAGGACGGGAGGAAATGCTGGGAGACCCGACAAGGCCATACCCAGAGCACACAACCCACCTACCCGGGCCACACCCCATCCATTCTTTGGGCTCGCTGGGCTTTTCCTACACTGAGGAGGATGATCAAGATGGCCCTGCCTTAGGGCTGGCACAAGGATGTCAGAGGGAGAAACGGGAAAGAACCTAACTGCTCACCCATGGGAGACAGCTTAGTGCTGTGGCTCTCCAAGCACTGCCTGAAGATCCCTGGGGGTCCCTAAGACCCTTTCAGGGAATCCATGAGGTCAAAACAATTTCCATAATAATACTAAGATGTCATGTGCCTTTTTTTGCTTTTCTGACATTTATACCAATGGTGCAAAACAATCGTGGGTAAAAGTGATGGTGCCCATCAGCACAAATCAAGCCAATGGCATCAATGTAGTAATAGTCACTGTATTCTCTGTTGCCCCGTAGTCCCAGTGGGGGGCCAGGAAGGAAGAAGAAAGGAACGAACATAACACAGGAAATCAAACCTAGAATGTTCTTTTTTTTTTTTTTAAGATTTTGTTTATTTATTTGACACAGAGAGAGACCGCACAAGCAGGGGGAGCAGCAGGCAGAGAGAGAGGGAGAAGCAGGTTCCCCGCTGAGCAGAGAGCCCAATGTGGGGCTGGAGCCCAATGTGGAGCTCGATCCCAGGACCCCAGGATCATGATCTGAGCTGAAGGCAGACACTTAACCAACTGAGCCACCCTGGCGCCCCAAATCTAGAATGTTCTTGGTGAAGCAGTAAAAATCATTAATTTTATTGAATCTCCATCCTGGAGAACATGGCATTTTACTACTCTGTGACACGATGGGAAGCACACATTCTGTGGCATTCCAAAGTATGACAGTTGTCTCAGGAAGAACACTTCTGTAATCGAGCCTGGGTCTAAATTAGCCACTTTTTCATGGAAAACTATTTTTACTTGAAACAACGACTGACAGACATAACTACGGTTATTCAGACTTGGGTGTCTGGCAGGCATTTTCTCAAAAATGAACAAAGTCAGCTTGTCACTTCAAGAAAAACAGCTACCGGTATTTGTTGCCAATGGTAAAATTCAAACTTCACAGCAAAAATTAGAATTTTGGAAAACTTGGATCTGACACTGGGTGCTTGATAGCTTCTTGATGTTGAAAGACTTCCCCGGTGAGATCAGGGAGGATATTAACAAATGTGACTTCCTGATACTGTATAAAAAAATGTGTCAACATTTGGAAGATCTATATAACTCAGTGAACCATAGTTTCTAAATGACCATCGCATGACATCATAAGATGGGTAAAAGATCCAAGTAAAGTTCAAGATACATCCATAGATTTTAATGTAACATGATCATGTTCATGGACAGGCTTTTGGACTCCACACTGCAACAAATCTTTAAGAAATTACCACCTGCCCACTTTTAGTATGTTAGCAAAGAAGGATTTGCACAATTCCCTGATTAAGGGGCTCCCGTTTCCAACTACATAGCTATGTGATGGAGATTTTTCTGCATATACTTCAACCAAAACAAATCACAACAGACTGAATGCAAAAGCACATATAAGAATCTAGAAGTTTTGGAGGTCCCTGAGTGGCTCAGTCGGGTAAGTGTCTGGTTTTGGCTCAGGTCATAATCTCTGAGTCCTGGGATTGAGCCCCACCTCAGGCTCCCTGCCTGCTTCCTCCCTCTCCCTCTCCCTGTGGCTCCCCCTGCTTGTACTCTCTTCTGTGAGTGTGTGTGTGTGTGTGTGCGCGCGCGCGCGTGCACACGCGCGCATGTCAAATAAGTAAAAATCTTTAAAAAAAAAAAAGGATCTAGTTTTCTATTAAGCAAGACATTAAAGAGATTTGCAGAAATGTAAAATAATGCTGTATTTCCCACTAATTATTTTGTTTTAGAAAATGTATTTTTGGGACACCTGGGTGGCTCAGTTGGTTGAGCAGCTGCCTTCGGCTCAGGTCATGATCCCAGCGTCCTGGGATCGAGTCCCACATCGGACTCCTTGCTCAGCAGGGGGTCTGCTTCTCCCTCTGACCTTCCCCCTCTCATGTTCCCTCACTCTTTCTCTCTCAAATAAATAAAATCTTTTAAAAAATAATGTATTTTTCTGGGGCGCCTGGGTAGCTCAGTGGGTTAAGCTTCTGCCTTCAGCTCAGGTCATGACCTCAGGGTCCTGGGATCGAGCCCCACGTCAAGCTCTCTGCTTGGTGGGGAGCTGGCTTCCCCCCACTCTCTCTGCCTGCCTCTCTGCCTCCTTGTGATCTGTCAAATAAATAAATAAAATCTTAAAAAAAAAAAGAAAATGTATTTTTCATTAGAATGTTCTTTAATATGTAACTGGTTTATTATAGTGATTTTTAAGTGAATTCATAAATATCTTTAAGTTATTCTCAGTTTTAATTTATAAGACAACTTAATCTATAATATAGCAAATATTGATAGGTAAAGCCTGCATAAACAAAAGCTCTTTGATGTCCTCAATAATTTTTTTTTTAATTTTATTTATTTATTTGAGAGAGAGAGACACAGCAAGAGAGAGAACACAGCAGGGGGAGCAGGAGAGGGAGAAACAGGCTTCCCATGGAGCAAGGAGCCCAACATGTAACTTGATCCCAGGACCCTGGGATTATGACCTGAGCCGAAGGCAGATGCTTAATGACTGAGCCACCCAGGCGCCCCTCAACAATTTTTAAGAGCATAAAGAGATCATGACACCAAAAATCTTGAGAACCATTGGGTTAAACAAATCATGCCACCTGGGTATAACGGAATACTAAGCAACCACTAATAAGGATAACAAACTCAGAAATTGATGACAATAATAAAAAGACAGTATCGGGGCACGTGGGTGGCTCAGCGGGTTAAGCCTCTGCCTTCGGCTCAGGTCATGATCCCAGAGTCCTGGGATCAAACCCCACATCGGGCTCTCTGCTCAGCAGGGAGCCTGCTTCCCCCTCCCTCTCTGCTACTTGTGATCTCTGTCAAATAAAGAAATAAAATCTTTAAAATAAAATAAAATAATGGGGCGCCTGGGTGGCTCAGTGGGTTGAGCCGCTGCCTTCGGCTCGGGTCATGGTCTCAGGGTCCTGGGATCGAGTCCCGCATCGGGCTCTCTGCTCGGCGGGGAGCCTGCTTCCCTCTCTCTCTCTCTCTCTCTGCCTGCCTTTCTGTCTACTTGTGATCTCTCTCTGTCAAATAAATAAATAAAATCTTTAAAAAAATAAAATAAAATAAAATAAAATAAAATAAAATAAAATAAAATAAAAGACAGTATCTGTAAAACACTTACGAGCCAGACACCATTCTAAGCTTTTTATAAAGAGGTCATTTAATCTTCACCACATTGTGAAATAGGGACTACTGTTATCCCCACATTACAGTTAAGAAAATTAAGGTATGGGGTGCCCAGGCAGCTCAGTCAGTTAAGCATCTGACTCTTGACTTCAGCTCAGGTCATGATCTGAATTGAGCCCTACATTGGGCTCCGCACTGAGTGTGGAGCCTGCTTACGATCCTTTCTCTCCCACTGCCCACCCCCCTTGCCCCTGTTTGTACACTCACTCTCTCTCTCTCTCACAAAAAAAAAAAAAAAAGAAAGAAAAAGAAAGGGGGGAAAAAGAAAAGGAAAGGAAAAAGAAAAGAAAAAAGAAAACTAAGGCTTGGAGGGGAAGTAACTGGCCCAAGGCTCCCAGCTAGTAAGTATCAGCGATGAGTATGAGTTCAGAATTCATGCTTGGCCATTATGCTACACTGCCTACACATGCTAAAATGTTAACAGTCTAAAGTAGGGGATAGACGGGATTATAAGAGACTGTCACTTTCTAACTCACACACTTTCACTGTCATAATTTTACGAGTGCAAATTCTCTCTATAATCAGAGAAATAATGTAGCTCATAGTCTTAAAACGATGTCTGAGTAAAATCCCTACCACTCTAACTTCCAGCCTGCTTTTTTTTTTCCTATTAATACTTTTAACTATTTGCCATTATAGATTTTTTCAACTTTTTGTTTCTCCCACTAGAATGTCAGCTTCGTAAGGACAGGAATTTTGTCTCTTCTGTTCACTGCTATATCCCAATGTCTATCACAGTGTCTGGCACACTGTAGATACTCAGTAAAAATGACACGAATGAATACTTATATTCACTGATATGACCAAATGTTTATGAAATAATGTTGAAACTTTTAAAAACAGGTTAAAGAATACTTTGGGAAGTATATCCACTATATAAAATTACACATCTACAAATACACACATACACACACTTTCACAAGTAAACAAAGAAATAGAGAAATGGCTGGAGTGATTTTCACCAAAATATTAATAAAATATCATCAGGAATGAGTATTTGGAGTAAAGCGATTTTTACTTTCTTCCTTACATTTCTTTGTGACATGATTTTTACTTTCTTCTTTACATTTCTCTGTGACATGAATTTTCTACATGAGAGTATCTATCACTTACATTTGGGAATGAAAAAGATAGCCCTCTCCCTTTAAGGAAAGACAAGGTAGAGAGTCTTGCATATATCAGTTGGGTATCTACCTCCCCAGGGATCCAGAAAACAGAAACCTCCCCTGGCCCCCAGCCCTGGCCCCTACCTGGGTGAGAGCCGACTCTAGCATGTTACAGAAGATGTTGAACTGTTTGAAGTTCCCCGTCTTGTGAGTCAGATCTTCGATGACTGGGTAGAGATAAAAGTCCTTCCTGAAGTCTGACCACTTGCCCAGCCCAAGAGCAATACATCCAATCTTTTCAACTTTCTCCACCTCCCATGCCTCTGGCGGGAGGGATGAGCCCTCCACCCCCTCCCCACGTTAGAGAGTCTCTGGTCAGGTAGAAGAGGCAGATGGGCAGGTTCCTGGTTGGCCTCATCTTCAGGAGAAGGTGATCCTGAGGAAGGACAGGTGAACCCACCCCAGGCAGGCACACTCACAGCTGGCATCAAACTCGCCCCGCCACTGGTCAGCCGTCATCCGGTCCTCCACTTCCAGCTCTAGCACCTGCCCAGACACCACCACCCGCACGGCATGCTCCACACCCCGGAAGATGTAGTCCACCTGCAGGCCAGCTGGCTGGTCCATGGCCAGTGTCACTGGGGAGAGGGATGAGACAGAGACCCAGAGGGGCTGAGAGCCTGGGCTCCGAAGCTGGAAGGCCAGAATTCATATCCTGGCTCTGCCATTCACCAGCTTCGGCACCTTAGGAAAAAGACTCCCTCTCCGTGCCTCATTGTCCTCATCTGGAAAATGGGTATAATAATGGCATCGACCTCATAGAGCGGTCATGAGGATTAAACTGGACAATACACATAAAAGCATGTAGAACTGTGTCCATATCCAACACGTGCTAGCTAACAGAATACATGCTTTCTGACAAGAGAACCATGATTAATACTATTATTAATTTATTAATCCTCATACTCATTATATATTAGTCATTCATTCATTCATTCACTCAAACATTTATGGAGAAAAATCAAGCTGCAAAGGGGGACAGAGAGTACTGAGGTCAGGAAGGGCAGATTTTAAGTCAGGCGTCAGGGCCGGCCTCCCTGAGAGGTAACCTATGGGCATATGGCTATCTAGCGAAAAGTGGTTCAAGTCGAGAGAACAGCAGGACTGTATATTATCAATGACACACTTAAATCATGTCTAGTGAACTCATAATCAACTTTATTAATTGGTCTGTTCTAAGCCTAAGTCCCTTCTCTTAGCCAATGGGTTACCACTCGCTGTTAGTTCTATGAGGTGGAAGAGAGGGGCAGATCTCTGCCTTCAGCCTGGATTTTAGGGGCTGGTGCAAAATGAGAGGCCCGGGCTGCCTGAGTTCACGTGTAGCTTCAGCTATGTGCACATACGCAGGCAAGTTACCTCAACTCTCTTGGTGCCAGATTCCTTATCTTTAAAGTACATGCCGTCCTGGGTGCTGGGATATGACAAACCAGATTATGCCCCATTCCCAAGAGGGCAGCAACAGTCAGAGGTATAAAGATGTCTGAAAAAGGGAGGGGAAGTAGTGGAAAAAGGAGACGCTGGGGGTAAGGGTTGTTCTTTTAGCTAAGGTAGCCAGGGAAGGCCTCTCTGAGCAGAGGCCTGGAGAGGGGTAAGGCGATGGGTTATTATCTCGGAGAAGAGTATCCAGGCAAAGGGAACAGCCAGGCAAGAGCTCCAAGGTGGGATGTTCCTGATTTATTCCAAGAACAGCGAGGTCAGCATGAGGGAGGGACAGAGATGAGATCTAATGGGCCAGATGGCGCTCACACAGGCCTTTGTAAACCCACAGAAGGAGGACAGTGCTCATCTCCTTGGGCTGGTGTAAGGATTAAAAGAGTCACGTTAAAATCCTTGGACAAACTGAGCAATGTCCGACACACAGCAATCACTCATACGCATACTGGCATCATCATCACCATTATTTGTTGTTGTGTCTTGAAAGGCAGTACAGAAACAAGGCAAGCCCATTTTTCTTGCTGGTGGACAGATGGGGAAATTGAGGCTCAGCGGAGTCCCACAGCTGCCCCCAGAACAGAGCTAGCCAGGGCTGCCCCAACCCAGATCATGGGGATCTCTCCAAAGCCTGGTCTCCTTCTCTCCCCCACATCCTTTGCTCCTCACACTTTCCCCAAGAACTCCTCCTAAAGGCTGATACAGAAAATATAATATTGTGAGGCCAGAAAATGATGAGCCCCAAAACTCTAATAAATCAGTGGTTTTTAACCTTTTAAGAGTCTTTGCACCTTTGATAGTCTAATGAGATCTCTGAACCCTCCCCAGATAAATGAATAGACCCATAATCCTTTTCAAGTAATTTCAGGGGCTCCCAGAACACCACCCCGAGGCCCATCTACAGATCCCCTTTCTCAAAAGCCCAAGGACAACCAACAAAGCCCCAGACATTCTGGTAGGCTCCTCTGTCTCTAGGCCTAAGCTCTTAAGTTTATTCGGGGGAGGGGTCTCTGGTCTTTGGAAGCGGCTGATGAAATCGAGACCTCTTCCCCTTGCAAATCCACTCTCACAATTAGCCACTCTCACAATTAGCCACTCTCACATTCCCTGGAGGCGCAGAGGTGGGGTTAATAATCTCTGACCTATGGGCCAACAAATGGCTACACGTTTCAATACATCCTGCATCCCCTGGTCCTCAGTGCGGGTGCCAGGCAGCGCTGGCCCCGCCCCACCGGGTGTCCTAGACCTCGCCCCCGACCCCGCCCCTCCAGCTCCGAGGGCCAATCAATGGTTGCGCCGTTCTGGTTACCAAGGCGTTGGAGGTACCCGCAGAACGCCTGAGGAGCTGCACAGCTTCACTTTCCCAATTCACCACCCCACTCGTGGTACCGAACTCCGGGGGGTGACAGAGGAATAAAGGGGCCCGTTCCACCCCATCTCCACCACCAACCCACCCCTGCTCTCCTCCTTCCCCACTCCCCCGCATAAGCTCCCCATTCTCTTCCAGAGAATAGCAGCCCTTCACTAAATCACTGGACCCTTCCGTATCCAACTGCCCTGATGTCATCCGCCTCCACCTCAGTCCCCAGATATTAAGCCCCTGAATATTCTCGCTGAATTCCATTGTCCCCTTACACACACCTGCCTCCCACACTTCCACAAACTTCGCCCTCTCCCCTCCCCTCATCCGTTCTTCTCTGCTGCTTGTGAGCGCCCAACAATTGCTGATGAAATAAACCCACACCCCTGCCAGCTCCCCGTCGCTCACGCCCCAGAGGGCCTGGAGATTCTGACTTCCCTCCCCTCCCCGCTGCAGAACCTCCCTCCTTCCCTCCGTATCTCAGCCTCACCCCTTCTACCACATTCGTGAAACCAGCCCTCTCCACTCCCTTCCCCAAGTCCTTTACTGCCATTCTGCTTTCCCAGATTGGGGGGGGGGGGGGCATTCCCCTTCTCCGTACACCAGCCCCCATGTTCTCCAGGGGTTTCCCCATATTCTACCTAAATTTTGCTCCCTCCTATTTTTCCACCTGGATTCTGCATATTTGCCCAATGTCCTACTCCACAGCGGGGACCTACTCCATTTTCAGCCTGTCTTAGATTATCCCCACATTTCACCTGGATTCTGTTCCCTCCCCAATTCTATGTAAACCCTACCCCCTCCCCAATATTTTCCACCTCTCTTCCCTGGAGAGCCTTCCCAGAACACCCTTCCCCGCTTCCCCCCCCCAATTTGGGGGGGTTCCCCAGGCCCCGCTCCCCTCTCCCCTTCCAATCTCCCCACCGTGTCCTTCTACCTGCATCCTCCATCCTTGCTCTGTGACCAGTGGCCCATTCTGGTTGCTGGTTTGGTTCCAGTCCCAAGACTCTCCTAGCTCTTCGCCTCAGCTTCCAGACCCTGCATTCGAGGCCCCGCCCTCGCCAACCCGTGACGTCAGCCCTTCAACCTTGAGCGCTCTGCGTGCACACCCCAGCACCCCACTCTGGCCCACACACCTGACCCCATTTCTCGGGCCTCGTGACATCATGGCTTCAGCGCACACGCGCATACACGTACGCACACGCACGCAAGCACACACGCACAAGCACACTCAGCTTTCCGACCCTGGGGCCTTTCCCTCTCATCTTTCACTAAGGTGACTCCCCTCTCGGTTTCCAGGGTTACATCACTGTCCCTGGCTCCTCCTCCACCCAAAAGCGCTCCCTGGATATCTCCGATTTCACAGTCCTCGCCCTAGGGTGGAAGCTGAGAATCTTCCACACTGGGCTCCCCCAAAACAAATCCACATCACCATCTCCCACACAGAACACGGACAAATCCCCACCTCTGTCAGCCCCCAATCCCGATGGCTATTTCGCACTGTCTGCGGCAGCGTCTTCCGCCAACATCACATATTCCGGCCTGGCCAGGACCTAGCTGGCCTGTCCTATACAGTATATGCCCCCCAACACCTCTCATACACACACTGGCTTGGCCTGAGTGACTACTCCCCGCCAGGTGAGTTTTAGCTGGCTAGAATCCCCCTCCCTTCACCCTGCACTCCCCCAGAATACAGACAAGAGCCTTCCACCCTGTCCCCCTGTAATATATAAACATGAAAGCCTTTAAGAACTCCCCACAACCTGCCCCTCCATAGTGCACACTGCAGCCCACTCCTCCCCCCGCCCCCAGAATATCCAAATACCCTCCCCTACCATTCCTCAAATGCTTTTTGCCTTAGATGAGGACTACACGCACCCATCCGTGACTAGTCCTTAATTCTGCTCTCAGGTAGATGCTGTAACCATCCCCCATTTCACAAAGGATGAAACTGAGGTTTGCCTAGAACCCTGCAGTGAGGGGCTGGCACATTGGTTCCCCTCCCCATCACCCAGCTACGCTTGTTTCCTCCCATAATTCTCTGCTGCTTTCCCTCCAGGCACCAATCCTTAAGTGTGGCCTGGTACCTTAAGCATGACACACACTGCAGGACAGGGACTCCTAAGTTCAGCTCCTGCTCCTCCACTTACCCACAATATGGCCCAGGGCAAGGCACTTCGCCTCTCTGGGCCTTCTCCCATCAGTAAAGTGGAGATGATAAGAGCTCCCATCTCACATAGGATGATTGTGGGGATTAGAGTTATTAATACATGTACGGAGTTTCAAACAGTGCCTGGCACCCGGTCAACTGTCCACCATCTGCACAACTAGCTGACGATTAGTTGACAGACCAGAAGCCCAAAAAGGCAGAGCCATTTTGATCGTTTTTGTACCTTCAGCACCCTGGGCCTGGCACAGATTGGGGACTACTTGTGAATTTATGCGACAGGCCAGGAAATGGGGTTCTAGGCACTGGATATACAGACAAGGTCCTCTGCCCTCAGTTCATTGCTGTGTCACCAGGTCCCAGCTCCAATGTCCATTCCTGTCACATGCCCTCTCTGACTCCTAGGCTAGGTAAGGAACTGTCTCAATCACCAGTGTCCCCAGCACTGCCCAGTGGAGGGGTAGCCCCAGAGGGGGAGTTTAATGATGAAAGAGCTCCAGTCCAAGCTCCAAACTCGTCTGTTACTTCAAGTGAGGACTGCAGACCTTCAGCATGAATACGGGTGCTTGATAAAAATTAAAAATTAAAAATTAAAAATTAAAAAATGCAGGATCTTGGGCATGATCCCAAATCTACAGAAGTAGAACTTCGGCGGGGGGGGGGGGGGGGCAGGAATCTGCATTTTCTACAAGCTCCCCCAGCACTGAGATCTGAGAGCTTCTGCCCCTGGATACCACAGTCTGCCCAGTTTATTACCCCATCCTGACCCCACCACCCCACACAAGACTCTCCCAGCTCAACAACCCTGCCCTATACCACAGGGAGTCTCTCCTCCCCACCAAGAAATGGTGATGATGATGATATAATATAAGTAACACTTTTTTAGGGCCCTATGGGCCCTTCCAGGGACTATATTCTCATTGAGTCAACACTCTAGTGGGGGTTGGGAATCTAAGAAGCCAAGGGATATAAACAAACCCTAATATAAGTTGGGTAAGTGGTGTTTAACTGAAGAAAACCAAAACCAGGTGATAAGAGGCCAGGGAGTAACAGGAGCTCTTTTAGCTTGGGTGGTCAGCGAGGGCCGGTCTGTGGATATGACATTTGAACAGAGACCTGAAGGAAGTGAGGAAGAAGCCATGTAGACATCTAGACGGAACACTGTCCAGACAGAGGGCACAGCAAGGACATTCCCCAGCTGGGAATGTATTTGCTATGTCAGAAGAACAAGGAGGCCAGGGTGGCTGAAGCAGTGTCAACGAGGGAGAATGGCAGGAGTCTGAGGGCAGGCTGGAGGGAGAGCCGAATCAGGTGGTGTCCTGTGGGCTTGGCAAGGTCTTGTACTGTGCAAAGGAGAAGCGAGTGTGGGAGTGCCTGGACCAGGGAGCAACATGATCTGATTTTTGTTTCAACAGGAACCCCCGACTGTGGGCTCCAGGTGAGAGGCAAGGAGCCCAGCGAGGAGGCCACTGCAACAGACCAGGTAAGGGCAGGTGATGGCATGAATCAGAGCAGCAGCAAGGGAGGTGGTGAGATAGGGCTGGATTCTGGAAGTGTTCTGAAGATAGACGCATGAGATTTGCTGATTGGCAGATGACGCACAGGCAAGGGAAAAGCAGAGTCAAGGACAACTCCAAGGTTTTTGCCCTGAGTACCTGGAAGAATGGAAGTGCCATCAGCAGGGTTTGGAGGTTGAAAGGGGAAGCTACAGGTTTGGTTTGGGACAAGGTTTTAAAGCATGGATGTCAGTTGGACTTCCAAGTAGAGAAGAGTCGCCACTGGACAAATGAGTCTGGGGTTCAGAGGAGAGATCCAGGCTGCAGACAGGCACCTGGGAGTTATCATTATATAAACAGCATGTGAGGCCAAGAGACTGGGTGAGGACAGTAGGTGAGTGGTACAGAGAAGAGATGAAGTCATTCTAACGATGCTAAAGCTGAGGCACATAGGGTTAAAGAATTTCCCGGAAGCCACCCTGACATTCAGCGGCAGGGCCAGTGGCAAAGCCAGCATTTAAACTCAGGCAACCCAACTCCAGATCCCACAGTCTTAACCACCGGGAGGGGTGTTAGGAAGTTTAAGAGTCATTCATACAAAACCTGGCATATACTAAGCCCTAGATAAACGCTCCATGTATCATGTGACTTCACACCTCGCCAAAGCACACCTCCATCCTCGAAGTCCTCGTTCATTCTCTCCCTCCGCGTAGCTTCACCTGCCCTGCACCCAAATCAAGGCTTGTAACTCATCTCAAGGACCTCCGCTCCTCCACACCGCGCGAAAATAACCCCTCGCCTCAAACCCCCCACCCCCATTAAATCACAAGGCTATATTATAAGAGAATTTCTGTATTTGACCACCTGCTGTCTCTAGCTTTACACCTTTCCCATTAAAGACCCTCCTGTGAGAAACAAAACATGACCCCCCCCCCCAACTCAGACGCTGCCCTCTGCCTCACAAACCCTCGTCAAAGCGCCTACCCGTGTTAAACGTCACCCCCTCCCGATTCCTACACTGCGGGGTCAAGCTGCCCGCCGCAGCCCACCCTCCCCCGAAAGCATCCCCTCCCCCCAGGATCGCCACCTGGGCCCGCGCACCCGCCACTCTCGCCGCCTCTCACCTTCTCCACAGACACCCCTCCTCGCGAGCGGCTCAACTGCCGAAGCTCCAGCCCCGCCCCAGGATCCGGCCTTCTCGCTTCTGACTGGCCCTGGCTCACTCGCAGCCGAGTTCTCATTAGTCAAAACAGACGCCCGTCAGTCCGTGTCCCGCCTCAGAGACGAACCCACCCTCCAAAGTTTGCCATTGGTCAACTCGGATGAGAGATTCCTAAATGGGCCGAGTCCTCGGTCTTCGCTCCAATCATTACTGGCTAATTCCTACTGCCAGTCATGCAAAGAGGGTTGTTCCTCGGAGGGAGGAGGAAATCCAGGAAGTAGCCCCTTGACTCCGCCCATCACCCCTGCGCGGTCTAGACGCGCCCACGAGGAGGGGCGGGCTGCAGGAGAGTTGGGAGCACAGGCGCACTGGAAGGCCTCCGCTGCGGGTCGTCCGGGAGCTGCGGAGAATTCTTTGCGTAAAGTGGGGCACGGGTTTATCGTTGCTCACTCCGTTCCAAGCCAGCATTAAGCGCTTTGCAGGCCTTGGCTTATTGAAACTTAACAACAACTGCTGTGTAGGGGCTACTATCATCCCCATTTTGCTATTAAGGAAACAATCGCAAAGAGGTACAGCCACTGCCCAGGGAACGCACAGTTTGGGAACGTATTTCTATTCTGAGCCAATGAGTCATTAACGGGGCTGATAGAACTTGCGGAGTTTGGTGGGAGAGTAGGGGAAGGGGGCGTTCCTGAAGAAAAGAAACACAAAATTACTAACACAAAATTGGGGTACGAGGGGTGCCTGGGTGGTTCAGTAGGTTAAGCGTCTCCCTTCAGCTCAGGTCATGGTCCCAGGATCTTGAGTTCTAACCCCCCCCATCGGGCTCCCTGATCACCTGGGAGTCCGCTTCTCCCTCTGCCCTTACCTCTGCTTGTGCTAGTGCTCGCGCTCTCTCTAATAAATAAATAAAAACTTAAAAAAAAAAATGTTGGGTATGAACGTGAAAACTTAGAATATGAAATAATAACAAATTACATATTTAAAAGAGCTGACAAATACCACAAGCATTGCAAAATCCCCAAAGATAACGTAATGTTTTTTTATTAATTTACTGCCTGACACACCTCTTGTGGTAGTCGCCTACTTTTTTGGCTGGATATACTTATTTCATAATGTCCTAGTCTGCAGAGAGAAGAGAAAAGTAAATGAACTTTCCTCTAGTATGCGCTTGGTGGAACATTTTTTTTTAGTCCCCATAGTTTAGAAGAAGTTTCACCCTCACAAGTCAGAATTGGTGATGACATCGAAACATTTTGGAAACTGGTAAAAACTTTCACAAAGCTTAGCTCACATTAGCTATGTTTTGGAAAATGTATTTTGTGGACTAGCTTCTGGCTCAATCTTTTTTTTTTTTTTTAAGATATTATTTATTTGAGAGAGAGAGAATAAGCGTGGGGGCAGGGTGGGGGGGGCGGGCAGGAGGGGCACAGGCAGAGAGAAAAGCGGACTCCCCTGCTGAGCAGAGAGCCCAATGTGGGACTTGATCCACAGACCCTAGGATCATAGGATCATCACCTGAGTCAAAGGCAGACAACCAACTGAGCCACCCAGGCACCCCTCACTCAGTCCTTTTAATTACTAACTCACCTCCACAGGTGCTTGTGGAGTAGGCCCCTGGAGCATAGGGTCATGCCACAATAGACTATGGGCCTTGTACCTACTCCGGTCACAGTAGGAGCATTCCTGGAATCCATTCCTAAAGCAGGACTGCTAGTTAGGCCATTTAAGTATATCTGAAAGTGGCTATGAACCACATCCCCATAACCCGTGAAACCCAACCTAAATGTATCCTCAACTCACTTTCCCCTCCGCTAGATCCCACAAATGCTACTCTGGCACCACCCACGGTAAAGAGAAGTGCAACAGGGAGGAAGTAAAATTGCAAAGACAGTAGTCTTCACCAATTGCATTTAAAATATCCTCCTTTTGCAAATGTGATGGAGACCTCGGACCTTAGGAACACACTGAAGGATCTTTGCAAATCAGGACCCTGAAGCTGGCATGAGCTTGGCTATCAACGCGTCCTGAACATGTCATCATGCACTTAAGTGTCCCTTGTGTGCCAAAGGCTATTACAAAACATCTTGCCCCAAAGCTTAAGGGCCAATCCTGCCATTGCCACCAACTGGTTGTGCGCCCCCCCCCCCCACCTTGGATTAGAATCCAAGACACATTGGGGAAGAAAAAAAAAAGGAATCCCAAAACATCCTCTCACCAGCTGTGGAAGCTTCCATAAGTCACTCCTCTTCCTCAAGCTTTGCTTTCTTCATTCATAAATGGAGTTCGATTCATTCCTTCATTCATCAAGCATTTACTGAGCATCTGCTATGCTCCGGGCACTTTTCTGGGTGTTGGGGGTAGGTACATCAGTGAATAAGGAGAAAAAGTCCATGCTTCATGAAAGGGAAACAAAGAATTAAAATATAAACAAATGTATATATATGTCAGATTGTGGTAGATGTTATGGAGAAAATAAAGCAGAGTGAAGGGGATAGGACAGCCAGAGGTGCCCCAGAGAAGGTGACTTAGAAGAGAGACCTGAAGAAAGTTAAGGAACCAGCCTTGTGGGTACAGGGGTAGAACATTCCAAGAAAACCAAACAGTGAGTGCAAAAGCCTGGAGGTTGGAGCCTGCCTGATGCATTTCAAGAACAGTGAGGAGGGGCACCTGGCTGGCTTTTTGGTAGAGCATGTGGCTCTTGATCTCGGGGTCATGAGTTTGAGCCCCATGTTGGGGGTGGAGTTTACTTAAGAAAAAAAAAAAATCAGGGAGGAAGTCAATACTGAATGGGAGTGTGGAATAAGACACTTGGGAGGGAGCCGGGGGCCAAGTCATGTAGGGTGTTGGAAGCCACCGTGAGGTCTCTGGGTTTTGTTCTGAAATGGGACCCACTGAAGGTTGAGGGCAGCAGGGACACTTTTTTACTCATGTGTTAAGTGGTGAGGCTGGTGGCTGTGTTAAGAATAGGCTGTGAAGGGGCACCTGGGTGGCACAGTCGGTTGAGCGTCCAACTCTTGGTTTTGGCTCAGGTCATGATCTCATGGGTTATGAGATTGAGCCCTGAATCGGGCTCCGCTCTCAGCATGGAGCCTGCCTGAGTTTCTCTCTCCCTCTTCCTCTGCCCCTCCTCCTATCTCTCTCACTCTCTCTCAAATAAATCAATAAATCTTTTGTTAAAGAATCAGGGGTGCCTGGGTGGCTCAGTGGGTTAAGCCGCTGCCTTTGGCTCGGGTCACAATCTCAGGGTCCTGGGATCAAGCCCCGCATCAGGCTCCTTGCTCAGTGGGGAGCCTGCTTCTCTCTCTGCCTCTGCCTGCCTCTCTGCCTGCTTGTGCTCTCTCTCTGTCAAGTAAATAAATAAACAAAATCTTTAAAAAAAAAAGAATCAGCTATTAGAACAATTAGAGTGAAATAAAATAGTGCCACCTATGGAAAACATTTTGGCAGTTCCTCAAAAAGTTAAACGTAGGGTTACTGTCTGACCCAGCAATTCCACTCCTTGATGTTGACCTCAGAGTATGGAACACTGGTGTTCAAACAAATATTTGACATGAATGTTCACAGCATCCCATTCAAAATAGCTAAAAGGTGGCAACAACTCAAATGTCTATACATAGATGAGTGGATAAACAAGGTATGGTATATCTATGGCATGGAATATTATTCAGCCATAAAAAGGAATGGAGTATTGGTCCATACTACCACATGGAGGAACCTGGAAAACATGCTGAGTGAAAGAAGCCAGACACAAAGGTCACACATTGCGTGACTCTGTTCATATGAAATGTCCAGAGTAGGCAAATCCGTAGAGACAAAAGCAGATTAGTGGAGCCAAGGACTGGGGGTGGGGGTAGGGGTGGGAATGGGGGAGTCACTGTTTGATGGGTGTGAGGTGTCCTTTGGGGATGATGAAAGTGTTTTGGAACTAAAAGGAGATAATGCTTTCACAACACTGTGAATGTACTAGATGCCTCTGGCTTGTGCCCTTTAAAATGGTTAATATTTTTAAGCAAAAAATTAAAAAAAAAAAAACATTCAAATGAGAGATGATGGCGGCTTTTATGAGGGTGGTAGCAGTGGAGGTGGGGAGATGTGGTTAGAATCTGCACATGTTCCGGAGGTAGAGCTGACAGAATTCGCTGATAGATTGGGTGTCAGGAGGGAGATAAAGAAACAAGTCAAAATGACTGTGAGGCTTTTTGATCTGAGGAGCTGCGAAGATGAAGTTTCCATTTATTGAGATTGGATGACTAGCAGGTGTGGGGCAGGGAGAAGGAGGGATCAGGAGTTTGGTTTTGGACACGATGGAGTACCCCACAGACTTCCAAGTGGAAGTGTTGAGAAGCTAAGTGAATATATGAGTCTGAATTCTGGGGTGAGGTCCAGCCTAGAGAGATCTATAAATTTGGGAGACCAAGAGAAGAAGACCAAGTGCTGAGCCCCAATGTTTAAAGATGGGGCACTTGGGTGGCTCAGTTGGTTAGGCATCTGACTCTTGACTTTGGCTCGGGTCAGGTCATGGTCTCCAGGTCGTGAGATCGAGCCCGACGTGGGGATCTGTGCTAGGTGTGAAGCCTGCTTGGCATTCTCTGTCTCCTTCCTCCTCTATCTCTCCCTCCCCACCCCTAGCTCACAAAGAAACCACAGAGAAGGAGCAGACACTGAGATAGGATGGAAATCATGAATGTGGAGGGTCTTGGGAACCAAGGGAAGAAAATAAACCTAGGAAGAGGGTGTGGTTATCAGTGAGAAGACCCAAGCGGCATGAGGCAGGTCACTGGACTGTGGGGTTGAGCCACATGGAGGTCACTGGTAACCTCGAGAGTTGATTTGGCCAAGTTGTAAAGCCAAATCCTGGCTGGGGTGAGATATTAGTACAGATATCTCTCTCTCTCTCGCTCTCGCTCTCTCTTTTAGGGTTTTGCTATAATTCCATAAAGAACAGCAAAACACTGGAGCTGTAGTTAGATGAGGTTAATAAAGCATATTTGTAATAACACGTGTTTTATGCCAATGAGAGCGATCCAGAAGAGAGCAGACAATGGATGGTGCAGGAGAGAGAGAGAAGAATTGGTTAGTTTATGTCCCTGAGCAGACAAGAGAGGATGGGATCTAGTGTCCACTGAGAGTGTCTCTGTATCTAATAGGAAGGAAGGCAGAGAATAGGGTCTCAGGTGCAGGTAGGAGGTAGCTGTCCTGGGAACGTTCTGATGGCTTCTCTTCTCTCTCTGAGAATGAAGCAGGGTCCAGGGTGAGAATAAGCAGTGTGGTAGGGCTCAAGGTTCAAGGGGAGGAGAAGGTGTGTAGTTATTCCAGGAGCGTGAGAGAGTGAATGGATAAGAGGAGGGCTTCCAGGCCATCCCTAGGCAGGTGATCACATAGCGTGTGTTTGTGTCCAGCCACATTGAGCCGGTGCAGGCACAGAGTAGGCAGAGAGCTGGGTAAGAACTGCCCACTGGTCTCATTCACATAAAAGCTGGGAACGAGACCTGGTGCCCAGGGAGTGCTAGAAAGGAGGACAACTTAATGGCTAGAAGTGTTTGATTTGGGAAATAGAAGGGCTATGAAAAGGACAGGGACCAGGGTCTTGTTCAGTCCTATCTGTTTACAGATAGGGAAACAGAGGCCCAGGCAGGTCCAGGTTTCCCCCACCTTAACATGATAATTTTTAAATTTTTTAAAAGATTTTGTTTATTTATTTGACAGAAATAGATTGAGAGAGAGAGAAAGAGCACAAGCAGGGGGAGTGGCAGGCAGAGGGAAGGGGAGAAGCAGGCTCCCTGCTGAGCAGGGAACCCCATGTAGGACTCGATCCCAGAACCCTGAGATCACGACCTGAGCCACAGACAGATGCTTAACCCACTGAGCCACCCAGGAGCTTCTAACATGATTTTTTTTTAAATGTGAGGTGCTATAATTATTATGCTCATAAAATGTCCCCAATAGAGGGGCGCCTGGGTGGCTCAGTGGGTTAAAGCCTCTGCCTTTGGCTCAGGTCATGATCTCAGGGTCCTGGGATCGAGCCCTGCATCAGGCTCTCTGCTCAACAGGGAACCTGCTTCCTCCTCTCTCCCTCTCGGCCTGCCTCTCTACCTACTTGTGATCTGTCTGTCAAATAAATAAATAAAATCTTTAAAAAAAATAAAAATAAATTGTCCCAATAGATAAACCCATGATCAGATTGACTGAGGTCATCAGCAAACGTAGCCCAAGCCGCCCTGGATTGTCCTGCTGGTTATTACAGCTGATTACATAGAGAAATCATTAAGCTGTAGGTGCTTTTCCTTTATGTCTCAGAGAGAGGCAGTGAGGTGGTTAATGAGCTTGTCTGCCTGGGTTTGAATCCCAGCTCCGCTTCTTACAGTCTACTTCTCCCGTGTCTCAGGTTTCTTATCTGTAAAATGGGGATGATAACAGCAGATGGGCCTCGTAGGGATTTTTTTTTGGGAGGAATGAATAGGTTACTACATGTAAATCTCCTAGCACAATGCCTGCCAGAGAGGAAACACCAAATAACCATGGTGATTATCATATCGTCAAATCCCTTTAACAATCTAAGAGAGAGGTACTATTATGATCCCTTTTTGACTGTGACAGGAACTAAAGTTTTAATGCTTGAATGAGTTAGTATTCAAAGCCTTACACACACACACACACACACACACACACACACACACACACACACACACGGCTGCACGTGTTTGTAATAATTCTGGGTGGAAAGGAAGAATAAAGAAGCCCAGGGAAGCTAAACTAATCTACATCGGTACATAAAGCAAATTTTTCACATTCACGAGATTGGCCAAAATTAGGTGGTCTTGGAACATCGAGTTCTGGAGAAGTATATGAAAGAACAGGTCATCTGGCACGGGTATAAATAGGGGCATCCCTGTTGGAGAGCAGTCTGGCATTCTCAGAGGAATTAAAGAGAAGGATGCCTGACAACCCAATTTCTCCACTCTCCAACAGGTCTGTACGTGAGGTACGTATGAGGATGCGAATTGAGTGCAGTTCGGAGGCAAAGGATTGGAGGGAATTTGATGTCCACATTGGAGGGAATTTTAGGGTTTGAGAAGCGGAATGTTGACTCTATGGTGGGATACCCTGCAGCCACAGAGAAGAGAAAGATTCGCACGTCACTGCACTGCTTAGTAAATGCCTAATGCTAAATGCTTTAAGATGCCAGCTGGCAATGATCCTATGAGAAAAGTGCCATATATATATATATATATATATATATATATATATATATATATTTTTTTTTTTTTTTTTTTTAAGAGGGAAGGAGATGGAGAGAGAGAATCTTAAGCAAGCTCCATGCCCAGCCCATGAGCCTGATGCGGGGCTCGATCCTCCGACCCTGAGATCATGACCTGAGCCAAAATCAAGAGTTGGATGCCTAACTGACTGAACCACCCAGGCACCCTGAAGGTGCCATTATTTGACAACCTCCCATTCTTCCCAGAGAGGTTAAGAAACCCGGGACGCCTGGGTGGCTCAGTTGGTTGGACAACTGCCTTCGGCTCGGGTCATGGTCCTGGAGTCCCAGGATCAAGTCCCGCATCGGACTCCCAGCTCCACGGGGAGTCTGCTTCTCTCTCTGACCTTCTCCTCGCTCCTGTGCTCTCTCTCAAATAAATAAATAAAATCTTTAAAAAAAAGAAAAGAAAAAGAAACTCCCCTGAAGGCATTCAGCTAGCAAGCAGCCTGGTGGGTTACTTAAACCCAGGCACCTCTCAGAATCCTTTCAAGACTCACTCATCCTGAGCTAGAAATAAGCATAGCCACACAGAGAGCTCTCCAAAAGCACAATGAAAGAAAGATAATGAGGTTTGTGGCCCAATGACACTGTTGCAAATTTAAAACACACACAAAGAAACTAACTGTAAGGATACACATGAATCTTAATAAAAGAACAGAAGAAGGATGGAGGCCAAAAATTAAGCACGCTAGAGTGGATGCCTATGGGAGGGGGGCAGATGAAAGGGGGAAATTTCTAAAATTAAATTCAATCAAAGATGATTGCACAGAATCGGTTCAAGTCTGTGCGCTTGTGGTACCAAAGTAGGGAAGCATGGAGACTCCCAGGGAGGGGGAGATGGCAGGGGAGGGGGTGCGGGGACACATGTACCTGGGAGAAACTTGGTCGGAGAAGAGGGACCAGCAAGAAACAGAGGCAGGGTGGTAAAGCTGTGATGAGGGTAACCCTGCAACCAGGCTGCCAAGGGTTCAAATCCCAACTCAACCCCAGGGAATTCAAATTCCCTTTGGCTTTGTTTCCTGTATTTTTTTTTTAAAATAAGTAGTTCTTTATGATTTTTTAAAATTAACATATAATGTATTATTTGTTTCAGGGGTATAGGTCTGTGATTTATCAGTCTTACACAATTCACAGCGCTCACCATACTTTTTTTTTTTTTTAATGCCAACATGGGGTTTGAACTCACGACCCAGAGATCGAGTCACGTGCTCTAGCGACTGAGCCCTCCAGGCACCCACCTGCCCTTATATTTTTAAAGCCACACCCTAGAGAGATAACATAGAAAGCCCTTTCCCCCCGCCCCCACAGAACTAAGGCAAGAAATCTATATTGCTCCTGGATGTTCTTACGGAAAGCCCATTTTTCTCTCTCTCTTGGATACAGCACAGTGTATCCTCTGACTTGCCTTTTAAAAGGCTGGCTCTGGCTGCTGTAGAAAGGGGGCAAGAGTAAAAGCGGGGAGCCCAGAAAGAGGCTCCCGTGAGAGAGTCTAGTCGGGACCCGTTGGGGGCCAGTACCTCGGTGGTGATGACAATTGGGGCAGGCGAGATGGGGTCAGATTGAGAATCTAAGATGGCAAAGGCTGATGGATTGGATGTAGGTGTGAGGGAAAGAGGGGGTGTCAAGGGCAAATGCAAGGTTTTTGGCCTGAGCGACAGGGAGAGTTTGGAATTTATCCCAGAGGCAGTCGGAAGTCATAGGAAGATGTTGAGCCTGGGGTGGGGGGGGGGCGGGGGGAGGGGACTCGGTCAGATGCCATAATCACCAAGGAGGCAGCCAGGACTGGGAACACAGGCCTGGGAGACAGGCCATGAGGATGGATTCTAGCCCTGGCTCAGCCCCCAACTCACTGTGGGCTCCTGGGCAGGATAAAACTATTCTCTGGGCCTCCATTTCTCCAACCTACAAAGAGCCTGGTAGGAATAAAAGCCCCCTGAAAGCCCCCTCAGGGCAAGTATTTTTGGTCCAAGATTCTCTGACTCAAATATTCTCAGGATGAGATAAATACACAATCATTATTCAAGGACCAACCTCTTCTTTTGAATCCTCCTCCCCGAAATCCCCTTGGACGGGACACAGAATTTCTCTGGTCTGGGCAGGAGGGACATAACATCAGTGACAATGGCGGGTAGTATTTGTTGGGCATACATCCTATGCCAAGGGCTGTCCGTGCTCTGTCAACACAGATCAGACAGGAGTCCTGAGAGGTGGGTGCTTTATTATCCGCCCCTATTTGTAAGTGGGGAAACTGAGGCTCTGAAGAGGTGAAATGATTTGTCCAAAGCCATGTAGGAGCGCAAGGACTCCAGTGATGTCTCCCCACCTGCACGGCTACCTATCGCCCTGGTCCAGACAGCCACCAGCCCCGCTCACCTGGATAGTCAGAGTCACCTTCTAGCTGGGCTCCTTCTACCCTCCAACCCTTCCCCCCACATACCATGTTTTTCATACACAACTAGAAGGATCTGATAAAGCCGATGTCAACTCACATCCCTCCTCTACTCAAACCTCTCCCACAGTTGTCATCTCACTCTGAGTAAAAGCTAAGACTTTACAGTGGCCCTCAAGGCACCGCACGGTCTGCTCCCTGCCTAACTGGCCTCATTCCTCCCACTCCCCTTCCCCCACTCTGCTCTAGCTTCCCTGGGCTCCTCTTTCTTCCGCCAACATGCCAGGTGCACTGCTGCCTCAGGGCCTTTGCACCTGCTCTTCTCTCTGCCTGGACCCCTCTTCTCCCAGAGACCCATATGGCCCACTCCCTCACCTCCTCCTCCTTCAGATCTCTGCTCAAATGCCACCTCCTCAGTGAGGCCTCCCCTGTCCACTATATTTAAACCCAAAGCCCTATTCTCACCCTCTTGTGTTCTGACCCCTCATCCCCCTTTCCGGATATATTTTCTCTACAGTCTTTATCATCTAACACACTATATATATATATATTTTTTTTTAACTTCTTTTGCATGTTGATTGTCTATTTCCCTAGTATGTGGATTATGAGGTCAGGAATTTGTGTCTCTTTTGTTCACTGCTGTATCTCCAGTGCCTAAAACAGTGCCCAACACATAGCACATGCTTGATAAATATTATTATCAAATGGATGAGTAAGGATTTGTCTTCAAGGCTCATGCTTGTAACCACCATACATTGTGTTGAAAACACTGTGTTAACTCTTCACGTGTTGGCTTCTGATCACATCTCTCCATCTCTCCTGCCCCTGCTAGGGTCTGGACAAAGAGCCCCTTCCTCCCTGGAGTCTGTTCTAGCTCACTTCTTCCCCCCACATTGCCCTGTTGGTGCCCATGTCACTCCCCTGTGTAAACTCCTCCAATGACTCCAGGATTGCCTCTCATAACCACCACACCTGGGTTTTTCATACTGTTGGTCACACCAGTTAGGGGACTGTGAAATCAACCAACATTCTTCAGCAGAAAAGAACTTACCAGAATCTGTGCACAGAGTGTAGACGTAGTGCAGACATAGGTGATGTATGATTTCATGAAACTTCTGTTTCAGTGTTGTATGCATTCATTTGTGATATAATATCTCTTATCGTGGTCAAAACAGTTTGCAAAATCCTTTACTCCATAGTCCGGACTCCTAAATCCCATGCACAGACGGGAGGGACACTATAGATACCAGTTCAGATTTCTCTCTTCGCTAGTGGGGACCCAAGCCAAGTGGTTTCACCTGGTTTGGTTCTTGGACTCCTTGCCACACCCTAACCACTGTTATGGTTCTCCATTGATAGATGATGAGATGAGGCTCAGACTGGGGAAAGCCCATGCCTGAGGTCACAGGGCTGGGAAGAAAAGCCGACCTCCCTCCTCAAACTGCCCACTTGCTGGTCTGCCCTGCCCCTCCCAATCCCCCCCCCACCCCCATCTACATGGATGGCTCAGGTTTGCCACCCCATCCTCAGCACCCCAGGTGCAAGGTGCCTCATAGAGCCTCAGTGGGCAGTACCATTTGAACTCCCATTTTGCAGGCAGGAATACTGAGGCTAACAAGCATTTCCAGGAATCCACCATTCTATCACCCCTTCTCCCAACTTCTTTAAGTGGCAGGAGAGAGAAACGGCTAAGGCCATGTCTTTGACTGCCTGGGTTCAAATCTCATGTTTCAACACCGTGTTATCTCGGGCAACCTCTCTGGGCCTCAGTTTCCTTTCCTGCAAAATGGGAATAATAATAGTACTTACCCATAAGGCCATGTTTAGGACTTCAGTAAGTTGGAATACATGCAAAGTTCTTTGATGATTTCCCTTTGCTGGGAATCATCCCCACAGCCCTATGTAATTAGATTTCTCTGTGTCCCCCAACATTGTTGTGGAGACCCAGAGGCCCTTGCCTGTGTTCCTACAGCTAGAAAATGGGAGGCTGAGAATTTGGATGCAGATCAGGCTGGGCTTTTAGCCACTGAGTCACAGTAGCCCTTGGGGTATTAGTCTCGGCAGCAACAGCAGGAGCATTTTCCAAATTAAGGAACATGAAACTCAGAGAGGGTAAGGACATGCCCAAGTCACACAGCGTGTTGTCAGAGCCAAGATTTAAACCCAGGTTTGTGTGTTTCCGGGGGCAGGCTGACCTTTTCCCCATGACCCCCCCCAATAAAGCTCTGATGGAGCAGGAGGGAAAAAGCACATCGAGTGGTGCCTTTGCCTCAGCTTGGTCTGAGAGGGGGTCTTCTATCCTTGGCTCCAGCCTCTCCCTCCCCACCCTAAGGTGACTGCTCCCCTGAAGACCTGGGGGTAGAGGTACTGGGGTGGCATGGATGATGGCCTCTGATTGGGGCCCTGCAATCCCCCAGGATTTGGTGCTTGGAAAGCTGACGTTAGGTTGCTATGGCAATGGGTTTGGGGCGGTTGCCATAGCAGCAGAACTAGCCTGGGTTTAAAAATATCTAGGAGGAGGTTTGTGTTTGTGTGTGAGTGTGAGTGCGTGACCAACCGTGCTGTCGTGTGTGTCCAAATGGGAGGGCTTTGGGGGGGGGTGTTAGCTGGGGCTGCAGGCATGACTTGGGGGTGGGGGCTGACCAATACTGGGGATTTCCATGTGTGTTGAGTATGTCGCTGAGTGGCCTGTGAGGTCCCGTGTATTTTGTGCATTCGACTACGAGAGCCCTGGATCTGAATGTGTGTGATTATCCAGTTTGTGTAGAAGGCAGGATTGGGTCTGTTTGTCAGTCTACATATCGCATGTCACTAACATGTATGCCTTATGTAACATAGGCTGTTTATGTCTTAGGGCTTTGATCATGTACTTGTAACTTCTCAGGATATGTGTGGCCAAGTGTGGAGTTATTTTGGCTTTGAACATGTGCACCTGGGACATACTCGGGTATCAGATGTGTGTCTCTCTATTTTTGCATGAGAGCCTGTGATATATATGGTCCACATGACTGAATGTGCATTATGCATTATGGGTGACTCTGTGTGTTTGTGTGTGTGTGTGTGTGTGTGTGTGTGTGTGTGTGTGTGTGTGTACCTATCCCCATGACTCTTCTTCATATATCAGCCTATGCCTGTGTGAGACTGTTGAGTACACACCTGTGTGTCTGCAGGAGGGCTGGTGTGACTGCGCGTGTACTGGGGATGTGGAAATTCATGCCAAACTCTATGGATGTAGGGATATGTACCTGTGTGATGGGAGTATATGTGAATCGAAGGGTCTGAGGTGTGGAGCTCGGCCTGACCCGGGTGCCTCCCTGCATCTCTCTTGCCTCTTCCTTGTCTCCATAGCAACTAGCTCCTCAGTTCCCTCCAGGAAGACGGAGGGGGAGGATCCAGACTGCAGTGGACCACAACCCCCTCGAATCCCCCTTGGCTCTGGGGACAATGGGGGGGAGGGGACAGATGGGAGGCCACTTCATCCTCCCCAGGCCATCTGCTACCGTCCCCATCCTGGGGACCTGAGAACATGGCAAGGGAGGGGCAGAGTGGGATGGAGCAGAGGGAGGACCCCCCAGCTGCCACAATTACCCACACCTAAGCCCCCTCTGAGCCTAATCTTGTGTCTGGCTGACATAGGAAGAATCCTTGAAGACAAGGAATTCAGGGAGAACACTGAATATTAGCAATGATCCACTCCAAAGAAGGGCCCCCTACTTCAGGTTCTGAAATTAAGCTTGTCCTGAGTTCAAATCCCAGTTTCCTCTCTGCGGTCTACCTGTGTGCCCTTGGATGAGCCACACTCCATTTTCCTGAGCGTCCACTTTGTTGTCTGAGCATCAGGTTTTCTTAATGACATGAATAGTAATACTTTGTCTATCTACAAGGGCCAAGACTGTTTTGTTCCCTCTTGTACTCCAGTGTTTGGGACAGTGTCTGACACTTAGTAGGGGGTTTGTAAGAGATGTTGATTGACCTGGGCACCACCTGGATGTTAAGCTCAGCTCTACACGGCTAACACAGGTATTCATTAAATTCAATTCCCCGAGCCCTTGCAGTAATCCTGTGTTGATTCTTCAAGAGATGAATGAAAGATTCGAGAGGGAACTTCCCAGCTGTCAGAGGTGGGAAACATGTGAAGTGAGATTTCTTATGGGGACCAAGTGACGTCACTGAGGCTCAGTTTCCTTCTCTGTAAAAGGGGATAGTAAGAGTACCAGACAGAGTCGATTGCTCTTGGAATTAAACGTGGTAAGGTTTGTGAAGCGCTTACTTGGAACCAGAGTTAGCACACAGTAAGTGCTCAATAAACGTACATTACAGGTGAGGGCTGAGGAAGGTGTAAATGAGCCCAGGGTCCTTCCTGTAGCCTGGGGGAGCCTGGTCCCTATCCCAGCTGCGGGAAGGGGCGTGGTCAATTCAGGGGGCGTGGCCCGGGCTTCAAGGGAAGACCAATGGGGGCGCCGAAGGGCGCGGCCCTGCCCGGCATGGGCGTGGCCTTGATCGGGTGGGAGGGGCCAGGCCGCTGTGGGAGCCTCCGGGAAGAAGATGCTCAGGCCAGCAGCCACCGCCAGCCCTGCAGCCGCTGCCGCCCGCACCCGCCGCCCCCCGGGTCCCCACTAGCGGCTGCCTCCGCCTCCCACCTCCGGTCCCGCTCCTCCGGCCCCCCGCCCCGAGCAGGGTCTGGGGGGCTCGGCCCTCCACCCGGGGGAGCAAAGAAGGGAGTCCGGACCCCCCCCC